>NC_059197.1:17580771-17703271 GCF_020615455.1 Coregonus clupeaformis | reverse complement strand
GCAGAACGGGCGGACCGGGCTGGCGCTCGCACCCTGGCTTGGTGTTGGGCAGGAAACGGGCGGACCGGCTGCACTCGCACCCCTGGCTTGTGCGTGGAGAGCAACGGGCCGGACGGGCTGACGTGCGCACCCCTGGCTTGGTGCGTGGAGCAGGAACGGGCGGACCGGGCTGACACGACTTCGCACCCCGGCTTGGTGCTTGGAGCAGAAAACGGGCCGGACCGGGCTGACAACTCGCACCCCCTGGCTTGGTGCGTGGAGCAGAATGGGCCGGACCGGGCTGGCGACGCGCACCGAGGCTTGGTGCGAGTGGCAGGAACAGGCCGGGCCGGGCTGGCGACGCCGCACCGTAGCTTGGTGCGAGTGGCAGGAACAGGCCGGGCTGGGCTGGCGACGCGCACCATTACCTTGGTGCGGGGAGCAGGAACAGACCGGACCGTACTGGGGACACACACCACTGGCCCTACGCAGGGATCCTGGAACGGGCCGGACCGGACTGGTAACACACCCCAGTACCTCTCGCCGTGCCTCTACACCTTCCTTCCCTCTTTGACCAGTGGCCCCCGTAACCTGGCGGCCTCCTCTGCCAACCTCCCAATTCGCCCTGTGGCAGCCTCCTGCTGCCCAGTCGCCCATGCCGTGTGCCCCCCCCTAAAAATGTTTTGGGGTTGCCTCTCGTCCGTCCGACGACGACACTGTTGACGCCGTTGCTCCTCTCTCGCCAGGGCCTTAATCTTAGCCCATGGCCCTTTTCCCCCGAGCATGTCCTCCCAGGACCACCCTTTGCCCACCTGGGCCATCGCCAACCTCTCCAGCTCCTTTCCCGGCGCTTCCTCCCATGTCCAGGCTGCCTGCTCCTGGACACGCTGCTTGGTCCTGGTATGGTGGGATCTTCTGTCACGCTCGTTGAACTGAGTAGACCAAGGCGCAGCGTGATGAGCGAACATACTTAATCTTTATTATCTTTAGTGGTAATACGAACAACAAAACAACAAACGATACGTGCAGTCCTACGGTTAAACACAACCAACACGGAACAAAACCTAAAGGAACAAGATCCCACAAACACAATGGGAAAACAGGCATTTTAAATGTGGTTCCCAATCAGAGACAACCAGCCACAGCTGACACTCGTTGCCTCTGATTGAGAACCACACTGGCCAACATAGAAATAGCACACATAGAACTAAAACACAGAAACCAAAGAAATAGAATCTACACACCCTGGCTCAACATATAGAGTCCCCAGAGCCAGGGTGTGACAGTGTGTGTGTGTGGTGTGTGTGTTGTTTGTGTGAGAATATCTGAGTGGAATTCAGATAAAGACGATAGTTTGGTAAAAAGACAGAACTGCAGACAGAGACAGAAAAATAATAGCTTCAGTGGGAGAGAGCGACAGAAAGATTCAGACAGCAGGTTCAAGTGTTGTATCACCAAGAAGTCACTCAAAGCAGTGAAGCCCCAGTGGACGTGTATGTTCAATTGTGTGTGGGGATTTTTTTATCTATAGTGTGTGTGTGTGTTTTGACTCATAATGAGTGTGTGTCTTCTTGTGTACGGAGAGCGAGAGTGTGATGAGACAGAAACAGAGCCAGTGCTGGTATCTCTCTCTCTCTCACTCCGCTGAGCTCTTCACTAATGTAACGTGATTTGGTGGATTCCCATGACATTTACTTATCTGAAAGAGTGCAGGCTCCGGCACTTCACAGGCGCGTATGGCTCTTCTCTGCCAAAAGCCTCCTCCTCGTCCTCATCCTCCTCCTCGTCCTCCTCATCCTCTTCATCATCGTCCTCCTCGTCCTCCTTGTCCTCTCTGCTGTCCTCCCTCCTCATCCTCCTCGTCCTCCTCCTCGTCCTCCTCCTCCTCCTCCTCCTCCTCCTCCTCGTCGTCCTCCTCCTCCTCCTCCCCGTCCTCCTCCTCGTCCTCCTCGTCCTCGTCCTCCTCATCCTCCTCGTCCTGGTCCTCGCTGCCAAACCAGAGAGAGACGCCGGGCGGCTAAGGCTTCTGGCTGCTCCACTCCACAGACACCATTTACATTATTTTATTCATGAAGTGTATCAAATGAAACCTCTCCAGAGCTCACTACAGAGAGACAGAGAAAGTAGGCATGCCGCGGCCGTGAAGATGACTGCAACATCCCCCATCCTCCCCGTTCTAGAACTATGTGAAAGATAGAAATTAGATAATGAGAGAGTATTGATGAGTGACTGTAATGGGACTAGTGGCTGTATTGGGACAAGTGGCTGTATTGGGACTAGTGGCTGTATTAGGACTAGTGACTGTAATGGGACTAGTGGCTATAATGGGACTAGTGGCTATAATGGGACTAGTGGCTATAATGGGACTAGTAGCTATAATGGGACTAGTGGCTGTATTGGGACTAGTAGCTATAATGGGACTAGTGGCTATAATGGGACTAGTGGCTATAATGGGACTAGTGACTGTAATGGGACTAGTGGCTGTAATGGGACTAGTGGCTGTATTGGGACTAGTGGCTATAATGGGACTAGTGACTGTAATGGGACTAGTGGCTGTAACGGGACTAGTGACTGTATTGGGACTAGTGGCTATAATGGGACTAGTGACTGAAATGGGACTAGTAGCTGTAATGGGACTAGTGACTGTATTGGGACTAGTGGCTGTAATGGGACTAGTGGCTGTAATGGGACTAGTGGCTGTAATGGGACTAGTGGCTATAATGGGACTAGTGGCTGTATTGGGACTAGTAGCTGTATTGGGACTAGTAGCTGTATTGGGACTAGTGGCTGTAATGGGACTAGTGGCTATAATGGGACTAGTGGCTATAATGGGACTAGTAGCTGTATTGGGACTAGTGGCTGTATTGGGACTAGTGGCTGTAATGGGACTAGTGGGTATAATGGGACTAGTGGGTATAATGGGACTAGTGGCTGTAATGAGACTAGTGGATATAATGGCACTAGTGACTGTAATGGGACTAGTGACTGTATTGGGACTAGTGCTGTAATGAGACTAGTGGCTATAATGGGACTAGTGGCTGTATTGGGACTAGTAGCTGTATTGGGACTAGTAGCTGTATTGGGACTAGTGGCTGTAATGGGACTAGTGGCTATAATGGGACTAGTGGCTATAATGGGACTAGTGGCTGTATTGGGACTAGTGACTGTATTGGGACTAGTGGCTGTAATGGGACTAGTGGGTATAATGGGACTAGTGGGTATAATGGGACTAGTGGCTGTAATGAGACTAGTGGATATAATGGGACTAGTGACTGTAATGGGACTAGTGACTGTATTGGGACTAGTGCTGTAATGAGACTAGTGGCTGTAATGGGACTAGTGGCTGTATTGGAACTAGTGACTGTATTGGGACTAGTGCCTATAATGGGACTAGTGGCTATAATGGGACTAGTGGCTATAATGGGACTAGTGGCTATAATGGGACTAGTGGCTGTATTGGGACTAGTGGCTATAATGGGACTATAATGGGACTAGTGACTGTAATGGGACTAGTGGCTGTAATGGGACTAGTGGCTATAATGGGACTAGTGGCTGTAATGAGACTAGTGGCTGTAATGGGACTAGTGGCTGTAATGGGACTAGTGGCTGTATTGGGACTAGAGCCTGTAATGGGACTAGTGGGTATAATGAGACTAGTGGCTGTAATGAGACTAGTGGGTATAATGGGACTAGTGGCTGTAATGAGACTAGTGGATATAATGGGACTAGTGACTGTAATGGGACTAGTGACTGTATTGGGACTAGTGCTGTAATGAGACTAGTAGCTATAATGGGACTAGTAGCTGTAATGAGACTAGTGGCTGTAATGGGACTAGTGGCTGTAATGGGACTAGTGGCTGTAATGGGACTAGTGGGTATAATGGGACTAGTGGGTATAATGGGACTAGTGGCTGTAATGAGACTAGTGGATATAATGGGACTAGTGACTGTAATGGGACTAGTGGCTATAATGGGACTAGTGGCTATAATGGAACTAGTGGCTGTATTGGGACTTGTGGCTGTATTGGGACTAGTGGCTGTAATGGGACTAGTGGGTATAATGGGACTAGTGGGTATAATGGGACTAGTGGCTGTAATGAGACTAGTGGATATAATGGGACTAGTGACTGTAATGGGACTAGTGACTGTATTGGGACTAGTGCTGTAATGAGACTAGTGGCTGTAATGGGACTAGTGGCTGTATTGGGACTAGTGACTGTATTAGGACTAGTGCCTATAATGGGACTAGTGGCTATAATGGGACTAGTGGCTATAATGGGACTAGTGGCTATAATGGGACTAGTGGCAGTATTGGGAATAGTGGCTATAATGGGACTATAATGGGACTAGTGACTGTAATGGGACTAGTGCTGTAATGGGACTAGTGGCTATAATGGGACTAGTGGCTGTAATGAGACTAGTGGCTGTATTGGGACTAGTGGCTGTAATGAGACTAGTGGCTGTAATGGGACTAGTGGCTGTAATGAGACTAGTGGCTGTAATGGGACTAGTGGCTGTAATGGGACTAGTGGCTGTATTGGGACTAGTGGCTGTAATGGGACTAGTGGGTATAATGGGACTAGTGGCTGTAATGAGACTAGTGGATATAATGGGACTAGTGGCTGTAATGAGACTAGTGGATATAATGGGACTAGTGACTGTAATGGGACTAGTGGCTATAATGGGACTAGTGGCTATAATGGAACTAGTGGCTGTATTGGGACTTGTGGCTGTATTGGGACAAGTGGCTGTAATGGGACTAGTGGGTATAATGGGACTAGTGGGTATAATGGGACTAGTGGGTGTAATGAGACTAGTGGATATAATGGGACTAGTGACTGTAATGGGACTAGTGACTGTATTGGGACTAGTGCTGTAATGAGACTAGTGGCTGTAATGGGACTATTGGCTGTATTGGGACTAGTGACTGTATTAGGACTAGTGCCTATAATGGGACTAGTGGCTATAATGGGACTCAATCAATCAATCAATTTTATTTTATATAGCCCTTCGTACATCAGCTAATATCTCGAAGTGCTGTACAGAAACCCAGCCTAAAACCCCAAACAGCTAGTAATGCAGGTGTAGAAGCACGGTGGCATGGAAAAACTCCCTAGAAAGGCCAAAACCTAGGAAGAAACCTAGAGAGGAACCAGGCTATGAGGGGTGGCCAGTCCTCTTCTGGCTGTGCCGGGTGGAGATTATAACAGAACCATGCCAAGATGTTCAAAAATGTTCATAAGTGACAAGCATGGTCAAATAATAATCAGGAATAAATCTCAGTTGGCTTTTCATAGCCGATCATTAAGAGTTGAAAACAGCAGGTCTGGGACAGGTAGGGGTTCCATAACCGCAGGCAGAACAGTTGAAACTGGAATAGCAGCAAGGCCAGGCGGACTGGGGACAGCAAGGAGTCACCACGGCCGGTAGTCCCGACGTATGGTCCTAGGGCTCAGGTCTCTCAGTTGGCTTTTCTAGCCGATCATTAAGAGTTGAAAACAGCAGGTCTGGGACAGGTAGGGGTTTCGTAACCGCAGGCAGAACAGTTGAAACTGGAATAGCAGCAAGGCCAGGCGGACTGGGGACAGCAAGGTGTCAGCATGCCCGGTAGTCCTGACGTATGGTCCTAGGGCTCAGGTTCTCAGAGAGAAAGAGAGAACGAGAGAATTAGAGAGAGCATACTTAAATTCACACAGGACACTGGATAAGACAGGAGAAGTACTCCAGGTATAACCAACTAACCCCAGCCCCCGACACATAAACTACTGCAGCATAAATACTGGAGGCTGAGACAGGAGGCGGTCCGGAGACACTGTGGCCCCATCCGAAGAAACCCCGGACAGGGCCAAACAGGAAGGATATAACCCCACCCACTCTGCCAAAGCACAGCCCCCGCACCACTAGAGGGAGGGATATCCTCAACCACCAACTTACAATCCTGAGACAAGGCCGAGTATAGCCCACAGAGGTCTCCACCACAGCACAAACCAGGGGGGCGCCAACCCAGACAGGAAGATCACGTCAGTAACTCAACCCCATCCAAGTGACGCACCCCTCCTAGGGACGGCATGAAAGAGCACCAGCAAGCCAGTGACTCAGCCCCTGTAACAGGGTTAGAGGCAGAGAACCCCAGTGGAGAGAGGGGAACCGGCCTGGCAGAGACAGCAAGGGCTGTTCGTTGCTCCAGAGCCTTTCCGTTCACCTTCACACTCCTGGGCCAGACTACACTCAATCATCATGTGTCATCCGCATAGCAGTGAAAGTTAACATTATGTTTTCGAATAACATCCCCAAGAGGTAAAATATATAGTGAAAACAATAGTGGTCCTAAAACGGAACCTTGAGGAACACCGAAATGTACAGTTGATTTGTCGGAGGACAGACCATTCACAGAGACAAACTGATATCTTTCCGACAGGTAAGATCTAAACCAGGCCAGAACTTGTCCGTGTAGACCAATTTGGGTTTCCAGTCTCCCAAAGAAGTGTGGTGATCGATGGTGTCAAAGGCAGCACTAAGGTCTAGTAGCACGAGGACAGATGCAGAGCCTCGGTCTGACGCCATTAAAAGGTCATTTACCACCTTCACAAGTGCAGTCTCAGTGCTATGATGGGGTCTAAAACCAGACTGAAGCATTTCGTATACATTGTTTGTCTTCAGAAAGGCAGTGAGTTGCTGCGCAACAGCTTTTTCTAAAAATTTTGAGAGGAATGGAAGATTCGATATAGGCCCGATAGTTTTTTATATTTTTCGGGTCAAGGTTTGGCTTTTTCAAGAGAGGCTTTATCACTGCCACTTTTAGTGAGTTTGGTACACATCCGTGGATAGAGAGCTGTTTATTATGTTCAACATAGAGGGCCAAGCACAGGAAGCAGCTCCTTCAGCAGTTTAGTAGGAATAGGATCCAGTATGCAGCTTGAAGGTTTAGAGGCCATGATTATTTTCATCATTGTGTCAAGAGATATAGTACTAAAACACTTAAGTGTCTCTCCCGATCCCAGGCCCTCGCAAAGTCTGTGCAGATCCAGGACAGCTAAGCCCTGGAGGAATACGCAGATTCAAAGAGGAGTCCGTAATTTGCTTTCTAATGGTCTTGATCTTTTCCTCAAAGAAGTTCATGAATTTATTACTGCTGAAGTGAAAGCCATCCTCTCTTGGGGAATGCTGCTTTTTAGTTAGCTTTGCAACAGTATCAAAAAGAAATTTTGGATTGTTCTTATTTTCCTCGATTAGTTGGAAAAGTAGGATGATCGAGCAGCAGTGAGGGCTCTTCGGTACTGCACGGTACTGTCTTTCCAAGCTAGTCGGAAGACTTCCAGTTTGGTGTGGCGCCATTTCGTTCAATTTCCTGGAAGCTTGCTTCAAAGCTCGGTATTTTCTGTATACCAGGGAGCTAGTTTCTTATGACAAATGTTTTTCGTTTTTAGGGGTGCAACTGCATCTAGGGTATTGCGCAAGGTTAAATTGAGTTCCTCAGTTAAGTGGTTAACTGATTTTTGTCCTCTGACGTCCTTGGGTAGGCAGAAGGAGTCTGGAAGGGCATCAAGGAATTTTTGTGTTGTCTGAGAATTTATAGCACGACTTTTGATGCTCCTTGGTTGGGGTCTGAGCAGATTATTTGTTGCGATTGCAAACGTAATAAAATGGTGGTCCGATAGTCCAGGATTTTGTGGAAAAACATTAAGATCTACAACATTTATTCCATGGGACAAAACTAGGTCCAGAGTATGACTGTGGCAGTGAGTAGGTCCAGAGACATGTTGGACAAAACCCACTGAGTCGATGATGGCTCGAAATACTTTTGGAGTGGGTCTGTGGACTTCTCCATGTGAATATTAAAATCACCAAAAATTAGAATATGATCTGCTATGACTACAAGGTCTGATAGGAATTCAGGAAACTCAGAGAGGAACGCTGTATATGGCCCAGGAGGCCTGTAAACAGTAGCTATAAAAAGTGATTGAGTAGGCTGCATAGATTTCATGACTAGAAGCTCAAAATACGAAAACGCCATTTTTTTTTTTGTAAATTGAAATTTGCTATCGTAAATGTTAGCTATAATGGGACTAGTGGCTATAATGGGACTAGTGGCAGTATTGGGACTAGTGGCTATAATGGGACTATAATGGGACTAGTGACTGTAATGGGACTAGTGGCTGTAATGGGACTAGTGGCTATAATGGGACTAGTGGCTGTAATGAGACTAGTGGCTGTATTGGGACTAGTGGCTGTAATGAGACTAGTGGCTGTAATGGGACTAGTGGCTGTAATGAGACTAGTGGCTGTAATGGGACTAGTGGCTGTAATGGGACTAGTGGCTGTATTGGGACTAGTGGCTGTAATGGGACTAGTGGGTATAATGGGACTAGTGGCTGTAATGAGACTAGTGGATATAATGGGACTATTGACTGTAATGGGACTAGTGACTGTATTGGGACTAGTGCTGTAATGAGACTAGTGGCTGTAATGGGACTAGTGGCTGTAATGGGACTAGTAGCTATAATGGGACTAGTAGCTGTAATGAGACTAGTGGCTGTAATGGGACTAGTGGCTGTAATGGGACTAGTGGCTGTATTGGGACTAGTAGCTATAATGGGACTAGTGACTGTATTGGGACTATTGGCTATAATGGGACTAGTGACTGTAATGGGACTAGTGGCTATAATGGGACTAGTGGCTATAATGGGACTAGTAGCTGTAATGGGACTAGTGGCTGTATTGGGACTAGTAGCTGTATTGGGACTAGTGGCTGTAATGGGACTAGTGGCTATAATGGGACTAGTGGCTGTAATGAGACTAGTGGCTGTAATGGGACTAGTGGCTGTAATGGGACTAGTGGCTGTAATGGGACTAGTGGCTGTAATGGGACTAGTGACTGTATTGGGACTAGTGGCTGTAATGGGACTAGTGACTGTATTGGGACTAGTGGCTATAATGGGACTAGTGGCTATAATGGGACTAGTAGCTGTATTGGGACTAGTGGCTGTAATGGGACTAGTGGCTATAATGGGACTAGTGGCTGTAATGAGACTAGTGGCTGTAATGGGACTAGTGGCTGTAATGGGACTAGTAGCTATAATGGGACTAGTAGCTGTAATGAGACTAGTGGCTGTAATGGGACTAGTGGCTGTAATGGGACTAGTGGCTGTATTAGGAATATTAGCTATAATGGGACTAGTGACTGTATTGGGACTAGTGGCTATAATGGGACTAGTGACTGTAATGGGACTAGTGGCTATAATGGGACTAGTGGCTATAATGGGACTAGTAGCTGTAATGAGACTAGTAGCTATAATGGGACTAGTGACTGTATTGGGACTAGAAGCTATAATGGGACTAGTGGCTATAATGAGACTAGTGGATATATTGGGACTAGTGGCTGTATTGGGACTAGTGGCTGTATTGGGACTAGTGGCTATAATGGGACTAGTGGCTGTATTGGGACTAGTGGCTATAATGGGACTAGTGACTGTATTGGGACTAGTGGCTATAATGGGACTAGTAGCTGTAATGGGACTAGTGACTGTATTGGGACTAGTGGCTATAATGGGACTAGTGGCTGTATTGGGACTAGTAGCTGTATTGGGACTAGTAGCTGTATTGGGACTAGTGGCTGTAATGGGACTAGTGGCTATAATGGGACTAGTGGATATAATGGGACTAGTAGCTGTAATGGGACTAGTAGCTGTATTGGGACTAGTAGCTGTATTGGGACTAGTGGCTGTAATGGGACTAGTGGCTGTAATGAGACTAGTGGCTGTAATGGGACTAGTGGCTGTAATGGGACTAGTGGCTGTAATGGGACTAGTGACTGTATTGGGACTAGTGGCTGTAATGGGACTAGTGACTGTATTGGGACTAGTGGCTATAATGGGACTAGTGGCTATAATGGGACTAGTAGCTGTATTGGGACTAGTGGCTGTAATGGGACTAGTGGCTATAATGGGACTAGTGGCTGTAATGAGACTAGTGGCTGTAATGGGACTACTGGCTGTAATGGGACTAGTAGCTATAATGGGACTAGTAGCTGTAATGAGACTAGTGGCTGTAATGGGACTAGTGGCTGTAATGGGACTAGTGGCTGTATTAGGACTAGTAGCTATAATGGGACTAGTGACTGTATTGGGACTAGTGGCTATAATGGGACTAGTGACTGTAATGGGACTAGTGGCTATAATGGGACTAGTGGCTATAATGGGACTAGTAGCTGTAATGAGACTAGTAGCTATAATGGGACTAGTGACTGTATTGGGACTTGTGGCTATAATGGGACTAGTGGCTATAATGAGACTAGTGGATATATTGGGACTAGTAGCTGTATTGGGACTAGTGGCTGTATTGGGACTAGTGGCTATAATGGGACTAGTGGCTGTATTGGGACTAGTGGCTATAATGGGACTAGTGGCTGTATTGGGACTAGTGGCTATAATGGGACTAGTAGCTGTAATGGGACTAGTGACTGTATTGGGACTAGTGGCTATAATGGGACTAGTGGCTGTAATGGGACTAGTGGCTATAATGGGACTAGTGGCATTAACAGGACTAGTAACTGTATTGGGACTAGTGCCTATAATGGGACTAGTAGCTGTAATGGGACTAGTGGCTATAATGGGACTAGTGGCTGTATTGGGACTAGTGGCTGTAATGAGACTAGTGACTGTATTGGGACTAGTGGATGTAATGGGAATAGTGGCTATAATGAGACTAGTAGCTGTATTGGGACTAGTGGCTGTAATGGGACTAGTGACTGTATTGGGACAAGTAGCTGTATTGGGACTAGTGGCTGTATTGGGACTAGTGGCTGTTTTGGGACTAGTGGCTGTAATGGGACTAGTCGCTATAATGGGACTAGTGGCTGTAATGGGACTAGTGGCTGTAATGGGACTAGTGACTGTATTGGGACTAGTGGCTATAATGGGACTAGTGGCTGTAATGGGACTAGTGGCTGTAATGGGACTAGTGACTGTATTGGGACTAGTGGCTGTATTGGGACTAGTGGCTGTAATAGGATTAGTGGCTATAATGAGACTAGTGGCTATAATGGGACTAGTGGCTGTAATGGGACTAGTGGCTGTAATGGGACTAGTGACTGTATTGGGACTAGTGGCTGTATTGGGACTAGTGGCTTTATTGGGACTAGTGGCTTTATTGGGACTAGTATCTGTAATGGGACTAGTGGCTATAATGGGACTAGTGGATGTAATGGGACTAGTGGCTGTAATGGGACTAGTGGCTGTAATGGGACTAGTGGCTGTAATGGGACTAGTGGCTATATTGGGACTAGTGCCTGTATTGGGACTAGAGGCTGTATTGGGACTAGTGCCTGTAATGGGACTAGTGGCTGTAATGGGACTAGTGGCTGTATTGGGACTAGTGGCTGTATTGGGACTAGTGGCTGTATTGGGACTAGTGGCTGTATTGGGACTAGTTGCTGTATTGGGACTAGTGGCTGTAATGGGACCAGTGGCTGTAATGGGGCTAGTGGCTGTAACGGGACTAGTGGCTGTAACGGGACTAGTGGCTGTATTGGGACTAGTGGCTGTAATGGGACTAGTTGCTGTATTGGGACTAGTGGCTGTATTGGGACTAGTGGCTGTATTGGGACTAGTGGCTGTATTGGGACTAGTGGCTTTATTGGGACTAGTGGCTGTAATGGGATTAGTGGCTGTAATGGGACTAGTGGCTGTAACGGGACTAGTGGCTTTAATGGGACTAGTGGCTGTAATGTGACTAGTTACTGTATTGGGACTAGTGGCTGTAATGGGACTAGTGGCTTTATTGGTACTAGTGGCTGTAATGGGACTAGTGGCTGTATTGGGACTAGTGGCTATAATGGGACTAGTGGCTGTAACGGGACTAGTGGCTGTATTGGGACTAGTGGCTGTAATGGGATTAGTGGCTGTAACGGGACTAGTTGCTGTATTGGGACTAGTGGCTGTAATGGGACTAGTGGTTGTATTGGGACTATAGGCTGTATTGGGACTAGTGGCTTTATTGGGACTAGTGGCTTTATTGGGACTAGTGGCTGTAATGGGACTAGTGGCTATAATGGGACTAGTGGCTGTAATGGGACTAGTGGCTGTAATGGGACTAGTGGCTGTAATGGGACTAGTGGCTGTAATGGGACTAGTGGCTATATTGGGACTAGTGCCTGTATTGGGACTAGTGGCTGTATTGGGACTAGTGCCTGTAATGGGACTAGTTGCTGTAATGGGACTAGTGGCTGTATTGGGACTAGTGGCTGTATTGGGACTAGTGGCTGTATTGGGACTAGTGGCTGTATTGGGACTAGTTGCTGTATTTGGACTAGTGGCTGTAATGGGACCAGTGGCTGTAATGGGACCAGTGGCTGTAATGGGACTAGTGGCTGTAACGGGACTAGTGGCTGTAACGGGACTAGTGGCTGTATTGGGACTAGTGGCTGTAATGGGACTAGTTGCTGTATTGGGACTAGTGGCTGTATTGGGACTAGTGCTGTATTGGGACTAGTGGCTGTATTGGGACTAGTGGCTTTATTGGGACTAGTGGCTGTAATGGGATTAGTGGCTGTAATGGGACTAGTGGATGTAACGGGACTAGTGGCTGTAATGGGACTAGTGGCTGTAATGTGACTAGTTACTGTATTGGGACTAGAGCTGTAATGGGACTAGTGGCTTTATTGGTACTAGTGGCTGTAATGGGACTAGTGGCTGTATTGGGACTAGTGGCTATAATGGGACTAGTGGCTGTAACGGGACTAGTGGCTGTATTGGGACTAGTGGCTGTAATGGGACTAGTGGCTTTATTGGTACTAGTGGCTGTAATGGGACTAGTGGCTGTATTGGGACTAGTGCTGTATTGGGACTAGTGGCTTTATTGGGACTAGTGGCTGTAATGGGATTAGTGGCTGTAACGGGACTAGTGGCTGTAACGGGACTAGTGGCTGTAACGGGACTAGTTGCTGTATTGGGACTAGTGGCTGTAACGGGGCTAGTGGCTTTATTGGGACTAGTGGCTGTATTGGGACTAGTGGCTATAATGGGATTAGTGGCTGTAATGGGACTAGTGGCTGTAATGGGATTAGTGGCTGTAACGGGACTAGTGGCTGTAACGGGACTAGTTGCTGTATTGGGACTAGTGGCTGTAATGGGACTAGTGGCTGTATTGGGACTAGTGGCTGTATTGGGACTAGTGGCTTTATTGGGACTAGTGGCTGTAATGGGATTAGTGGCTGTAACAGGACTAGTGGCTGTAACGGGACTAGTTGCTGTATTGGGACTAGTGGCTGTAACGGGACTAGTGGCTGTAATGGGACTAGTGGCTGTAACGGGACTAGTGGCTGTAATGGGACTAGTGGCTGTATTGGGACTAGTGGCTGTAATGGGACTAGTTGCTGTAATGGGACTAGTGGCTATAATGGGACTAGTGGCTGTAATGGGACTAGTGGCTGTAATGGGACTAGTGGCTGTAATGGGACTAGTGGCTGTAATGGGACTAGTGGCTGTAATGGGACTAGTGCCTATAATGGGACTAGTGGCTGTAATGGGACTAGTGGCTATAATGGGACTAGTGGCATTAACAGGACTAGTGACTGTATTGGGACTAGTGCCTATAATGGGACTAGTGGCTGTAATGGGACTAGTGGCTGTAATGGGACTAGTGGCTATAATGGGACTAGTGGCTGTAACAGGACTAGTGACTGTATTGGGACTAGTTCCTATAATGGGACTAGTGGCTGTAATGGGACTAGTGGCTATAATGGGACTAGTGGCTGTAATGGGACTAGTGGCTGTATTGGGACTAGTAGCTGTAATCGGACTAGTGGCTGTATTGGGACTAGTGGCTATAATGGGACTAGTGGCTATAATGGGACTATAATGGGACTAGTGGCTGTATTGGGACTAGTAGCTGTAATCGGACTAGTGGCTGTAATCGGACTAGTGGCTATAATCGGACTAGTGGCTATAATGGGACTAGTGGCTATAATGGGACTAGTGGCTGTAATGGGACTAGTGGCTGTATTGGGACTAGTGGCTGTAATCGGACTAGTGGCTGTAATCGGACTAGTGGCTGTAATCGGACTAGTGGCTATAATCGGACTAGTGGCTATAATCGGACTAGTGGCTGTAATGCTAGAATTCGGTATGACATCATGTGAAAGTTTGTCAGAATGAATCTTAATCTGAAAGGGTTTTCTTTTTCAGCATTTAGGGAGGATGAGATTTGAAGATGTGGCCATGCAAGCCTGTAAAATATGTGTTTGAACCATATCAACACCAGCTATCACTACCTGTTGGCATATCAACTGTCACCTCTACCCCCTAGCACCAGCAATCACTACCTGATGGTATATCGACTGTCACCTCTACCCCCTCCCTCCCTGGGCTTTTCTCAGGACCTTTCTTGGCTAAATAAATCAATACATAGCTCACAAATATCGTCCATGAGGGGAACACTCTCCTGTCTTCTGCTAAACTTTGGGTTGCGTTGTGATTTGAGAGTCTGTTGGTTAACATCCCCCTCCCATGACTCTCTACCAGGGTCCTCTGTATGTGGATGTGTGTGGGTTCAGCAATGTGCTTTGCATGTGTTTGTGTGTGTGTGTATGTATGAATGTGTGTGTGTGTGTATGTATGTGTGTGTGGGGCGTTGCTTCCCCTGGAAGGTCGCCTTGTGTTCAACTGTCATTCCCATTCCCATTCTATGAGGTCGTTGCCGATGGGCTCTAGAGGGTTGGGGGAAGTGGTCTTGTGACATCTAATACACCTGATGAGGGTGGAAATTAATTGAAATAGGGAATTGTCGGTGGCCATCATGCTAAGAGCCTCTCTCTCACACACACACACACACACACAGAACAGGGTGTGGGGCATCAACACTCTGTCACCTCTGCTAGCGCTCCCCTCCGTTTTCCGTGTTGTCAGCAAACAGTCTACACACAAACACACACATACACACATGCGCACACACACACACACAAACACTACACTCGCGTGCCATGGGCCACACACACAAAGCCTGCGAGGGGTGCAAGGTGACTTTGAAATGTCAGCTTCATTTTCATGACAGGATAAATACGGAGTGCTGACTCTGGTTTCAGACGATGTGAAGCGTTAGCGTAACCCAACACGAAGCCCCTCATCCCTCCACCCCTTCTCTTGCCTCCGCGTCATTGGTCTGATAGAGCTGAACGTGGCCGGCCCAGCAAGGACCAAATAAGAACCCAGCAGTCTTAGTGTTAGTGTCCTGAGCTGAGCTGAGCTGGGTGTCGGATGCTGGGGTGCTTGACCAACTGACTCATTGGCTGTGTTAAAGGGGATGACTGGACTGGGTTGGATGGCTCTCCCTCTCTTTTCCGTGGGTGGAGCGGATGCTTTGTCAACAAGTTGAACAGAGGCTCAATATGCTCAACTCTTGTTATGCCTGAGAGGCCATTTACTGTATAGTTAAGAGCTTGCTTTGTGTGAGAATATTTAGTTTGGTGGATTTTCTCGTTCCTGAAAGAGGGGTTCTGTCTGTTGCAACCTCTGTACTACCCAGGCTTACCCGTTAGGAAACTGTGACAGGGAAACCTGTGCTCCGGTGGCCATTGCGGCACCACAGTGGCCATTGCATGAGAATGAAACATGGCTTATGTAACTGTCTCCTGCAAGGGACTGGCACGGGGGAGGAGTGTGTGTGTTTGTATTTGTGTCAGGGTGGGTGGTTGGAGGTTATATAGGCTAGGCTTTGATTTGGACCCATTTCCATGAGCCTTTTAAATTAACGAAAATCCTTAATGCACATTACACCAGCCACGTTACACACACACACACACACACACACACACACACACACACACACACACACACACACACACACACATACACACATGTACTCTCCCTCAACCGTCATTATTCAACAGCAAGCTTTGTCACAGCTAAACCTCCCTGAAGGCATGGTATAAAACTGAAGGAGCGTCTCTCCCCGACAAGTGGCTCCCATTTCAACGAGATGATCCCTCTGCACTCCAGATGGAGAGGGGAGGAGGGGGGAGAAGGGGAGAGGGGAAGAAGGGAGAGGGGAAGAAGGGGAGAGGGGGTAGAAGGGAGAGGGGGTAGAAGGGAGAGGAGAGATGATAGAAGGAGAGAAGGGGAGAGGGGGTAGAAGGGAGAGGGGGTAGAAGGGAGAGGAGTGGGAATGAAGGGAGACAGCAGAGAGAAGATGAAGGGGAGGGAGGAAGGGGAAGTATAGGACACCAAGAGAGGAGGAGTGGAGAGAAGGGAAGGAGGAGGGAGGAAGGGGAAGTATAGGACACCAAGAGAGGAGGAGTGGAGAGAAGGGAAGGAGGGGAGGAGAGTGGATGAAAGTGGAGGAGGGTGAAGAGATGAGAAGGGAAAAAGAGAGAAGGATAAGGGGGATAGAGGAGAGGAAAGGACATCGGAGTAGAGAAAAGAGCAGAGCGCATACTGACACCAAGTGACTCTAGGGGGTATAGTGAGCTGATAGTAACCCAGTTCACGTTCCTGTGTGTACTTCCAAATCCCCTGTGTGTTATTTTGGTAGGGAGCCATGGCCCGGAGCATATGCTAGCATGCGCTAAAATCATGTTTGCTTCCAGTGATATATGATTCATTTGAATGACTTTGGCATCTTGGCCATCCTCTCTAATAAATGATTTCAATGAAACCTGCTGGGACTATGCTTAATGCTAACTCTAGCCAGTAAAACACACACTAAAACACACACAAGGTTCTAATGATAACTTTAACCATTAAAACACACTCTAAAACACACACTTTGCTAATGCTAACTCTAACCATTAAAACACACTCTAAAACACACACTATGCTAATGCTAACTCTAACCAATAAAGTACACACTAAAATACATGCAATGTTAATGGTAACTTTAGCCATTAAAACACATTCTGAACAAACTCCCTGTAACTATCTCCAACCCCAGTGCAGCTGCTCATATGTTGTTCTTCTTCCAAAAAGCTGTTTCTGACCTTATAGTGCTAACTCTACAAAATACAAAACTGGTTTTTTTCTATGCCTGTAAATAGTGTGTTTTTATATTTAGAAAGCCTAATATTGTGCTCTTGAAATCATTTGTTTTCTTTGCCGACTTCACAGAGAAAGCACATTTCCATTTATACAAAAAAACTAATTTGTATGCACTTTGAAAATATATTTTTAGCAGAGGGTATTGCAGGGTCTTTTCCTCTGATTCTTGGCAACAATGAGTCTGACTTTTCTTTACAGTTCTGTATCGTGGAGCTCCGCCCCATAGGGGAGCTCTGCTCCTAATGGTTTACCCTCTGCCCTAAGGCAGCAGCAGCCTGAGACAAAATTATGCACACACCTACAGCCAATAGGAGTACAGGTGTCCCTATAAGAGGGGACGCTTCCCCTCAATCAGCCTCCCTTTTTCTTCAGCGACTGGACTAGACTGAAGAAGCCAAGAAGAGACGAAGAGAAGACTCAGGACGAAGAAAACCCCGTCGATTTTCCAGATCATCGACGTCGTCCTACAATGAGCACACCAAGCTTATCCATAGGGTAAGTATTTAACAAAAGCTATTTTCAGAGCTCAATGTCGCTGTTCCCCTTGGCGGCTGTCGACCCCCCCGACATATGTTTCGTGGGTTGAGGGACACAGCACGCCAGGGACAGCTTCATTAATCCCCCACTATGCGCCAGCTGCGCCCTCCCTTTTGAAGGAGTGGAAGCAGCGTTGGGCATTTTTAGGGAGGATATCCCTCTTGAGGATGTGCTATCAGTGTTAGTCTCAGCTTCTGAGGCATCAGCTGAAGGCGCTGACTCAGGAGATGACAGGGCTATTGGGGAAGAAATGAGGTGCCGGCGAGAGAGGTCATTAAAGTGTCATCCTGGCATCACCCGAAGGGCGGCCAGAAGAGACGCCGTTTATGACAGGCGAGGGGGAGAGAACGGAAGACGGCACAGCGCCTGCTGTGACCGAGCCCACTGTCCCCCCCCACTCTACCGTTGAGTGTATGGAGGAGAATGTTTTTTGTTGATGTGTGTAATAAAGAGTTGGCTCTACTTGACACTGTCAAAAAAGAGCCCCTTTTCCATAATACATCCGAGAGCGTTTGACCTTCCTCACTCTCGCTCTCTCTCTTACCACTATGAGTGCAGCTCAGCCCACCATGGTGCGTTGCTGAATGCACACATAAGGCAGGTATATAAAAGGTATTAAGTGTACCTTATAAAGACCTCACTTTACAGACTCCTAGGAGTGCTGTAGTGAGTGTCTCACATAGCAGGCTGCAGTCTCAGCCAGATAATGGCATGATGACGCGACCGCTATTCGGGACGGCGCTCTGTCTCAGGCTAACGCCTCAGTCAGTGCAGTTCAGACCCGTGCTGCGTTCACGGAGGGCCTGATTACTACGGTTACGGGCGTAACCAACGTATCGGGTGCCCCCGTTTCTCTCAGAACGCGCTGATAATAACCACATTGGGGATGGCGCACTATCACAGACTAAGGTCTCTGTTAGTACGACCCAGACCCATGCTGCGTTCAGGAAGGGCCCGATTACCACGGTCACGAAGGTGCCCAGTGTATCGGCGCCCCCACCTTTTCTGAACGCGCCCAGGCTCACCACACTGAGTGTAGTTCAGCCCACCAGAGGTGCAGAGCTGAACGCACACAGGAGGTGAAAGGAGGAATAATACCTAGACGCCGTCTTGGTTTATCTCAAAGAGACCTCACATTACAGACTCCAAGGAGTACTGTAGTGAGTGCCTCTCATAGCAGGCTGCAGTCTCAGTCAGGAGACATGATGACGCAGCCGCTAGTTGGGGATGGCGCACTATCGCAGACTAAGGTCTCGGTTAGTGCGATTCAGACCCATGCTGCGTTCACGGAGGGCCCGATTACCACGGTGACGAAGGTTCCCAGTGTATCGGCGCCCCCACTTCTTTCTGAACGCGCTAATACTCACCACACTGAGCGTAGTTCAGCCCACCAGAGGTGCAGAGCTGAACGCACACAGGAGGTGAAGGGAGGAAAGATACCAAGACACCGTCTTGGCTTATCTCAAAGAGACCTCACATTACAGACCCCAAGGAGTACTGTAGTGAGTGTCTCTCATAGCAGGCTGCAGTCTCAGTCAGGAGACATGATGACGCAGCCGCTATTTGGGGATGGCGCACTATCGCAGACTAAGGTCTCGGTTAGTACGAGCCAGACCCATGCTGCGTTCACGGAGGGCCCGATTACCGCGGTCACCAAGGTGCCCAGAGTATCGGCGCCCCCAGGCATCGTAACACAGCAGCTATCTGGGGACGGCGCATTATCGCAGACCAAGGTCTCGGTTAATGCGATTCAGACCCATGCTACGTTCACGGAGAGCAGGATTGCTAGCGTTATGGGTATAACCAAAGTATCAGCTCCCCTGACAGAACGAGCCAGTACTCACCACACTGAGCGTGAATCAACCCACCAGGGGTGCAGAGTTGAACACACACAGAAGGTGAAAGTTAAGAAGGTATCAAGGCGCCGCCTTGTTTTACCTCATAGAGACCTCATACTACAGACTTCTAGGAGTACTGTAGTGAAGGGCTCTGATAGCGAATTGCAGTCACCTAAGATGACGCAATCGCTCGCTGGGGATGGTGCCCTGCCGCAGGCTGTGGCCTCGGTCAGCGCAATTCAGACCCGCGATGCGTTCAAGGAGGGCAGGAATACGACGGTTACGGGTTTAACCGACGTCCCTACTCCTCTTTCTTTCTCAGAACGCATTTCCTCTCCCTTTCACGGGAGGCCCACCTTGGGCTGTTCCACCACTTCAATGTTGGGGAACAGTGGCGGTAAGGGCCATAGAGGAATACAGGTCCTTCCTACTAGATGCACCACAGATTCGCGCCCAGCCACTTTCTCTGCATTGCTGGCAGTGGCGAAGAAGCTGCACCCTCTCACGCTGGCTAGAACAGACGTTGCAGAAGGGTTATGCTCTCCAATTCCACCGGACCCCACCCCCGTTCAGGGGAGTGGTGGAGACGGTGATGAAAACGCCAGACAAAGTGGCCGCTCTGATGACAGAGATTACGGAACTTTTGGCAAAGGAGGCGGTGACAGTAGTTCCCCGGGAGCAAAGGAACAAAGGGCTATATTCGTCTTATTTCCTAGTGCCCAAAAAGACGGGGGGAGTGAGGCCGATTTTGGATTTACGCATTCTCAACGAGAGCATAACCAAACGGCCCTTCCGAATGCTAACGACAAAACGTCTGCTGGAATGTGTCCAGAGAGGGGATTTTTGTACGAGCATAGACCTAAGGACGCGTACTTTCATGTGCCGGTTCAGCCGCGTCACAGGAAGTTTCTGCGGTTCGCCTTCCAAGGGGTGGCGTACGAATACACGAGGATGCCATTTGGGTACGCCCTGGCACCTCGCACATTTTCCAAGTGTGTGGAGGCGGCATTGGAACCGTTGCGTCGTCAGGGAATACGGCTACTAGCCTACCTGGACGACCTACTGGTTCTCGCCCCATCAGCAGAGCTGGCGATCACTCACACAACACAGACAGTGATGCATCTCACAAGTCTGGGGTTTGCTGTGAATTGGAAAAAGAGCGCGCCCTGGCCCACTCATCAGATTGTCTACCTGGGGATACAGCTAGACACTGTGAGGATGAGGGCTCGAATTCCGGACCCCCGAAGGGTAGCCTTGTTGCTAGCCCTAAGGAAGTGTCGTCCGAATCACACGGTGACGGCGCTGTCGATCATGTCACTTTTGGGTCTCATGTCGTCAGCCCACTCTGTGGTTCGCTGGGACTCCTGCACATGCGCAGGACGCAGCGATGGTTCGCCCAACTAAGACTAGACCCATTGCGTCAACGTCATCGGTTGGTGGTGGTTCCCCTCTCGCTCAGTGCCGACCTAAACTATTGGAGAAACTCGCGCGTTCTCACGCACGGAGTCCCGATAGGAAAGGTGTCCTCTCACATCCCAGTATTCACGGATGCGTCCCTGACGGGATGGGGAGGGACATGTCAGACACAAGCGATAGGAGGTGTGTGGCCTCAATCAGGTCGTCACATCAACCTCCTGGAGTTGGAAACGGTTCGACTGGTTCTGACCCACTTCGCGTCTACCCTTCGGGGTCGCGATGTGCTGGTCTGGTCAGACAACCGGACCACAGTAGCCCACATAAATCGCCAGGGAGGAGTCAGGTCTCCTGCTCTCCATCGGGCGGCAGAGGAATTGTGGCTGTGGGCTCACGAGCACCTTCGCTCATTGAGAGCAGCACACATTCCGGGCTACTTGAACGTAGGAGCAGACCTCATGTCAAGAGGGGGTCCTCGAGACGACGAGTGGTGTCTGCATCCAGACATTGTTCTCCAGATTTGGGAACAATTCGGGAGAGCCGAGGTGGACCTATTCGCGTCACGCGTGAACGCGCAATGTCCTCTGTGGTTCTCTCTGAGGGAACAGGACGAACCGCCACTGGGAAGGGACGCCTTTGCGCACCAACCGTGGCCGAGAGTTCTCCTGTATGCATTCCCTCCGCTGTCCTGCATTCTCCCACTGCTAGCCAGGGTGAGGTCAGGGGGCTGTCAGTGATACTGATAGCGCCCGATCGCCCGGGGGCTCTGTGGTTTGCGGAGATGAGTCAGATGTTGATTGCGCCACCTTGGCCAATTCCACATCGACGGGACGCGTTGTCTCAGGCGGCTGGCACGATAGGGAAATTGCCCATAATCGGCCAACCACTGAAGGCCTGGCTGCTGAGAGGGACAGGCTAGAGCGCCGTGGGTTATCTGATGCAGTGATCAGGACCATACAGGGTTCACGTGCCAGTTCCACTTCTAAGATGTATGCCAGTAGATGGAACGTGTTTTCACGATGGTGTGTCACACAAAGTGTGGACCCCATGAGCTGTCAGGTGGAGAGTATTCTCTCTTTTCTGCAGCTCATGTTTGATAAGCAAAAATCGCCTGCCACGATTAGAGTGTTTGCAGCAGCGATTTCAGCTTGTCATGAGGGTTTTGGCAGAGACAATGTCTTTAGTCACCCTCTAGTGAAACGATTCCTATTAGGAACGAGGCGACTTAGGCCAACACCTAGAGTCACGCTTCCTCAGTGGGATTTGGCTTTGGTACTCGAAGCGCTATGTAAGTCGCCGTTCGAGCCATTGAATCAAATACCCCCCAAGATGCTGTCTATCAAGACAGCACTGTTGCTCGCTTTGACTACAGCTAAGCGGGTCAGTGATTTGTGTGCTCTTTCGACGAGACCTGACTGCCTGGCCATCAATGGTGACCTGAGCAGAGCAGTGTTACGTCCTAACCCGGCATTTGTGCCGAAGGTTATTAAGAGTTCATATAGGTCACAGACCGTGGAGCTGTGGGCTTTTTCTCCTCCTCCTCATAGAGAGAGGAGTGAGGAAAAGCTCCATCGCCTGTGCCCGGTACGCGCTTTGGCGTGTTACGTCGAGCGCACAGCAGCGATTAGGTCATCGCCTCAGTTGTTTGTGTGTCACGGTGCGGCTGCACTAGGTAGACCACTTTCAAAACAGAGGCTGTCTCACTGGCTTTGTGAAGCCTCAGGGTATCAGAGCTCACTCCACTCATGGAGTAGCGGCTTCTACTGCCCTTTTCAGAGGAACGGGAGTAGAGGATATCTGTAGAGCAGCATCCTGGTCGACGCCGTCTCCATTTATCCGTTTCTATCTCTTAGATATGTCTTCCAATTCTCTGGCTCGATCTGTACTCAGCGTGGCTGAAGGGAGATCTTGAGCAAGAAGGAGAGGAGAAGCAGGACTGTGGACACAGGTTTCCATCAGGTCCGCTTTGGTTAGGAAGACGTGTTTTTGACAGATGTGTTTTCTAACTCTTTGGCTCGGTCTGTACTCAGCATAGCTGAAGGGAGATCTGGAGCTAGGAAGAGAGGGAAAAGCAGGACTATGGACTGGGTTTCCATCAGGTCCGCTTTGGATAAGAAAACATATTTTGTGGCATGAATCCTGACTGACAGGCTCAGTACAGTAGAGGCATGCGTGGATTAACAGAATATGAGGTCATCTATCTGCTCGTTCAGTTAGTATGACTCATGTTTTTGTTCCTGCCCACTAATCTCTGGGATTCCATTGAGTGAGTGAGGCGGTCTACCGCGTTCATAATGTAGAGTGACATTTGATGTCATTCCATTAGTGGTCGGTAGTGTTTTCACGGGATATTGAGGCACATCTATCTGCTAGTACAGATTAGTATGGCTTCTATTCTGGTGATCTGCCCACTAGTCATTGGCATTGCCATTGGACTAGGTGGGGCGGGTCTTTTAACCGATGACGCGGTATATTGTGACGCCCGTAGGGGTTTTTAGTTGCAGTACTGCGGGACTCGGTTACAGCCATTGCTGGGCTTGACTTTCTCGTTTTGATGGGAAGTGTTAGGCTCGGCAGGGAGTACATTTTGGAGCGCTACGCTCCACGATATAGAACGATTAGTTACCGGAGTGTAACTCCAGTTCTATGAGTGGAGCGGAGCCCCATAGGACTTAAGGCCCTGCCGACCCTCTCTAGTCTCGCTGAAGAAAAATATCTCGGGAGGCTGATTGAGGGGAAGCGTCCCCTCTTATAGGGACACCTGTACTCCTATTGGCTGTAGGTGTGTGCATAATTTTGTCTCAGGCTGCTGCTGCCTTAGGGCAGAGGGTAAACCATTAGGAGCAGAGCTCCCCTATGGGGCTCCGCTCCACTCATAGAACTGGAGTTACACTCCGGTAACTAATCGTCCCTCGCTGCGCTGAGGGGCGGTTACATGCAGACATAGCGGTTCTAACAATTATATTGATTAACTCCATGGAACCTTGAAATGTGCTTTACATTGTGACGTGTGGAGAAGGCATCTGCAGGCACGTATTGCATGTAGGTTGTCCACGGTATACCAAGGCCTAGGAGATGAGCTTGATTGTGCCGTGATTGCAGTCTTTGTAAGAAGTCATATATGTCTCTTTCACGCTCTGTCACTTGGGCACATAGCAACCGGCTCTGTCTCACTGTACTACGGTGTGTGTGTGTTTGTCTTACTCTTGGATGAAGTGGTATGTTTCTTTCAATACCTTATAGCGCAGTGTGTCTCACTGTTTCTCTTGAAGATAGAGAAGCTTTTATGTCTCACTAGAGCCGTCTCTCTCTCTCTCTCTCTCTCTCTCTCTCTCTCTCTCTCTCTCTCTCTCTCTCTCTCTCTCTCTCTCTCTCTCTCTCTCTCTCTCTCTCTCTCTCTCTCTCTCTCTCAGTGTATTGTAGTCACTGATGGGTGGCGTTTTATTGGCGAGTCCTTCAGATAATGCAATGTTGTAAGAGACCTGTTTACCTCCTATCCGGGAGCGAACCACCTCTTTTCATTTACACACAGTTTCATAGACAACCCAGGCAACTGATGAGCTCGTTAACTCACAGCAGTGATGTCACCCTTAACGCTGTGCTGATGTCAACGCTGGAGAGTTACAAAAACGCTATGCTATGCAATGTCAATGAAAATATAATAACTGCCATAGGTTTGTGTTCTCACAGGCACAGCGTGTACACTGAGTGTACAAAACATTAGGAACACCAGCTCTTTCCATGACATAGACTGACCAGTAAATCCATGTGAAAGCTATGATTCCTTATTGATGTCACTTGTTAAATCCACTTCAATCAGTGTAGATGAAGGGGAGGAGACAGGTTAAGGAATGATTTTTAAGCCTTGAGACAATTGAGACATGGATTGGGTATGTGTGCCATTCAGAGGGTGAATGGGCAAGACAAAATATTTAAGTGCCTTTGAATGAGGTGTGGTAGTAGTTGTCAGCCGCACCGGTTTGTGTGTGTCAAGAACTGCAACGCTGCTGGGTTTTTCACGCTCAAAAGTTTCCCGTGTGTATCATGAATGGTCCACCACCCAAAGGACATTCAGACAACTTGACAAAACTGTGGGAAGCATTGGAGTCAACATGGACCAACATCCCTGTGGAAGGTGTTCCTAATGTTTTGTACACTCAGTGAATATGCACTCTATATGTGGAGCCATAATAATGTAGTGATGAGTGATGAGAGTCTTTGAATGTGAAAGAATCCATTGTAGCATCTGGTGTAGTCAACCACAATGTGAGTTTGAGCAGCGTCACACTTGAAACCCAGTTTCAAAGCCAGTTACAGTTAACCTCCTCTTGTAACACAGACTAACTGACTAACTGACTAACAAACAGTCAGTTGATGAGCGTGCTAGCTAGAGAGGAAGGGTCAGACATGTTGCATTATTAAGATGAAGCCTCATGGCCGGGGCCTTGGTATTGCTGGAGTTGCTGGAGTCCCCTGAAAAGTTAAGATCCTCTTCTATATCACGGACTAACTGACTTAACTGACTAGCAGACAGTCAGTTGATGTGTGGGAGAGTCAGACATATTGCATTATTAAGACGTGGCCTCTGGGGGAAGATGGTTAGTACTATAGTAGCTGGAGTCCAGTTAAAAGCTGAATCCAATGCTGAAGAACCGGCCGGCCCCAGAACAGGGGAACTTCAGAACTTCCCCAACCACAACTTCAAGAGATCAGTTGATTTTCAGATCACTTAGAGGGGGGCATGCCGAGTAGGGAACTGCATTTTAAAATTTGCAAATGTCAGTGATCAAAGCCAGTTGGTTGCTTTGAGTAGTGTCGAAACCATTCAAAGCTCAAAGTTGTTTTCTGTAATTCGTTAAAACGTCTTGACGTTGGTGGAGGTGTTGGGTTTACTTTGTCTTTCATTACTTCGATGAGTTGTCAGCAGGGGAATGTATTTAAATTAATTGGCTTAGTTCACTCACAGGTAAAAAATAAAAAGTTATCTACATGGAGTCACTCTTTTTAAGGGTTTAAATTAGCTCTGCCAACTTTCTTCATCAGCCAATGTCAGAGCGCTAAGGGCATCATGATGATCTGTTGGTGCTGTTGTTGATGATGATGTTGATTATTATGATGAAATTGACTGGAAATTGATGATGAAGTAACTTACAGGGAATTGATGATGATGAAAATACTGACTGCTGGTGATAGGGATGGTGATGATGGGCATGGTGATGACAGCTATGATGGGGATGGTGATGACAGCTATGATGGGCATGGTGATGACAGCTATGATGGGCATGGTGATGACAGCTATGATGGGGATGGTGATGACAGCTATGATGGGGATGGTGATGACAGCTATGATGGGGATGGTGATGACAGCTATGATGGGGATGGTGATGACAGCTATGATGGGGATGGTGATGACAGCTATGATGGGGATGGTGATGACAGCGATGATGGTGATGGTGATGACACCGATGATGGTGATGGTGATGACAGCAATGATGGTGATGGTGATGACGAAGATGACGGCAAAGTGTAAAGTGATAACATCCTCACCAATGATGACAATGACCCTCCTATGCTACACTGTAATTGTATTGTCTGTTATCTCAGCAATGCTAGAACACACGCTTAGTTCTGTCCTGTGTGTAGCCGTGTACGGTACGCCTTCACTTAATGCCCACAGGTTTGTACAGTGCATTAGGTACCTTTAATAAAGGAAATCTGAGGAAAACACTACCGAAATTCTATCATCACAAGCTCTTGATCATTGCTACTCTCCCTTCCGGGATGGTTACAAGGCCTTGCCCGCCTTCCCTTCGGCAAATCAGATCACACCTCCATTCGGCTCCTCCCCACCTATAGGCAGAAACTTAAACAGGAATCAGCCGTGGTAAGGATTGTTCAACGTTGGTCTGACCAATCGGAATCTATGCTTCAAGATTGGTCACGTGGACTGGGAAATATTCCAGGTCACCTCTGAGAATAGTATTGACGTATACACTGACTAGGTGACTGGGTTCATCAGGAAGTGCATAGAAGATGTTGTTACCACTGTGACGATTAGAACTTATCCAAACCAAAAACCGTAGATAGATGGTTGCATTCGCACAAAATCGAAAGCGCGAACCACTGCATTTAACCATGGCTGGGTGACTGGGAACATGGATGAGTATAAACAGACCAGCTATGACCTCCGTAAGACAATCAAAGAGGCAAAACAACAGTACAGGGACAAAGTGGAGTCCCAATTCAACGGCTCAGACACGAGACGTATCACAGACAATCACAGATTATATAGGGAAAGCCAGCCACGTCGTGGACACCGACACCTCGCTCCCGGATAAGCTAAACACCTTCACCCACTTCGAGCCACCGATGCAGGCCCCCTCCTCTCACGGTGCTAACGGTGCTCACGGTGCTCTCGTTCGACGTGAGTAAGTAATTTAACCTTTTATTGCAGTGGGCTAAATCCGGGTCACACAGAGTGTTTCTTGGCAGTCTGAAATACATTTAATTTGAAACAAAAGTAAACACCTCACACACATGGTTATGGGCTTTAAAAAAATAAGACACCTGTACCATGTCAGATATAGTGTTGAAATGTATAACATTTTTTGTTTGTGTCCCAATTTTACACTTTATATACATCACAGAAGACTGAAATGTAATATAACCGTTTCGGCGTAAAAAAAAAAGGTAGTGTTTATTCAATATGAAATTAGGAAAAATATTAATAACATTCCACCCATGAGGCCACTAGGTAATTTGACTGCAGGAAAACTATGCATGTTAACCCTCTCAAGGGTGCCGGCCCAGACGGCATCCCTAGCCGCGTCCTCAGAGCATGTGCAGACCAGCTGGCTGGAGTGTTCACGGACATATTCAATCTCTCCATATCCCAGTCTGCTGTCCCCACTTGCTTCAAGATGTCCACCATTGTTCCTGTTTCCAAGAAATCAAAGGTAACTGAACTAAATGACTAGTGCCCCGTAGCACTCACTTCTGTCATCATGAAGTGCTTTGAGAGGCTAGTTAAGGACCATATCACCTCCACCTTACCCGACAACCTAGACCCACTATAAGTTGCATACCGCCCCAACAACGCAAACGCCAGTGCACTGCACACTGCCCTATCCCACCTGGACAAGATAAATACCTACAGTGGGGAGAACAAGTATTTGATACACTGCCGATTTTGCAGGTTTTCCTACTTACAAAGCATGTAGAGGTCTGTAATTTTTATCATAGGTACACTTCAACTTTGAGAGACTGAATCTAAAACAAAAATCCAGAAAATCACATTGTATGATTTTTAAGTAATTAATTTGCATTTTATTGCATGACATAAGTATTTGATACATCAGAAAAGCAGAACTTAATATTTGGTACAGAAACCTTTGTTTGCAATTACAGAGATCATACGTTTCCTGTAGGTCTTGACCAGGTTTGCACACACTGCAGCAGGGATTTTGGCCCACTCCTCCATACAGACCTTCTCCAGATCCTTCAGGTTTCGGGGCTGTTGCTGGGAAATACGGACTTTCAGCTACCTCCAAAGATTTTCTATTGGGTTCAGGTCTGGAGACTGGCTAGGCCACTCCAGGACCTTGAGATGCTTCTTACGGAGCCACTCCTTAGTTGCCCTGGCTGTGTGTTTCGGGTCGTTGTCATGCTGGAAGACCCAGCCACAACCCATCTTCAATGCTCTTACTGAGGGAAGGAGGTTGTTGGCCAAGATCTCGCGATATATGGCCCCATCCATCCTCCCCTCAATACGGTGCAGTCGTCCTGTCCCCTTTGCAGAAAAGCATCCCCGCCCCACGAGGTGAGATCTTGCATGGAGCCCCAGACCGAGGTTGATTGACCGTCATCTTGAACTTCTTCCATTTTCTTCCAGTTGTTGCCTTCTCACCAAGCTGCTTGCCTAATGTCCTGTAGCCCATCCCAGCCTTGTGCAGGTCTACAATTTTATCCCTGATGTCCTTACACAGCTCTCTGGTCTTGGCCATTGTGGAGAGGTTGGAGTCTGTTTGATTGAGTGTGTGGACAGGTGTCTTTTATACAGGTAAAGAGTTCAAACAGGTGCAGTTAATACAGGTAATGAGTGGTGAACAGGAGGGCTTCTTAAAGAAAAACTAACAGGTCTGTGAGAGCCGGAATTCTTACTGGTTGGTAGGTGATTAAATACTTATGTCATGCAATAAAATGCAAATTAATTACTTAAAAATCATACAATGTGATTTAGATTCCGTCTCTCACAGTTGAAGTGTACCTATGATAAAAATTACAGACCTCTACATGCTTTGTAAGTAGGAAAACCGTGTACAGTGAGGGAAAAAAGTATTTGATCCCCTGCTGATTTTGTACGTTTGCCAACTGACAAAGAAATGATCAGTCTATAATTGTAATGGTAGGTTTATTTGAACAGTGAGGGACAGAATAACAACAAAAAAATCCCGAAAAACGCATGTCAAAAATGTTATAAATTAATTTGCATTTTAATGAGGGAAATAAGTATTTGACACCCTCTCAATCAGAAAGATTTGTGGCTCCCAGGTGTCTTTTATACAGGTAACGAGCTGAGATTAGGAGCACACTCTTAAAGGGAGTGCTCCTAATCTCAGCTTGTTACCTGTATAAAAGACACCTGTCCACAGAAGCAATCAATTTAATCAGATTCCAAACTCCACCATGGCCAAGACCAAAGAGCTCTCCAAGGATGTCAGGGACAAGATTGTAGACATGTTTACATTACATTTTAGTCATTTAGCAGACGCTCTTATCCACAGCGACTTACAGTTAGTGAGTGCATACATTTTCATACAACCACTTCTCTACATTCATCATGTGATAATATCATAAATCATAAGACCTACACAAGGCTGGAATGGGCTACAAGACCATCGCCAAGCAGCTTGGTGAGAAGGTGACAACAGTTGGTGCGATTATTCGCAAATGGAAGAAACACAAAAGAACTGTCAATCTCCCTCGGCCTGGGGCTCCATGCAAGATCTCACCTCGTGGAGTTGCAATGATCATGAGAACGGTGAGGAATCAGCCCAGAACAACATGGGAGGATCTTGTCAATGATCTCAAGGCAGCTGGGACCATAGTCACCAAGAAAACAATTGGTAACACACTACGCCGCGAAGGACTGAAATCCTGCAGCGCCCGCAAGGTCCCCCTGCTCAAGAAAGCACATATACAGGCCCGTCTGAAGTTTGCCAATGAACATCTGAATCGAGCTCTTTGGCATCAACTCAACTCGCCGTGTTTGGAGGAGGAGGAATGCTGCCTATGACCCCAAGAACACCATCCCCACCGTCAAACATGGATGTGGAAACATTATGCTTTGGGTGTGTTTTTCTGCTAAGGGGACAGGACAACTTCACCGCATCCGATGGACGGGGCCATGTACCATCAAATCTTGGGTGAGAACCTCCTTCCCTCAGCCAGGGCATTGAAAATGGGTCGTGAATGGGTATTCCAGCACAACAATGACCCAAAACACACGGCCAAGGCAACAAAGGAGTGGCTCAAGAATGGCACATTAAGGTCCTGGAGTGGCCTAGCCAGTCTCCAGACCTTAATCCCATAGAAATTCTGTGGAGGGAGCTGAAGGTTCGAGTTGCCCAACGTCAGCCTCGAAACCTTAATGACTTGGAGAAGATCTGCAAAGAGGAGTGGGACAGAATCCCTCCTGAAATGTGTGCAAACCTGGTGGCCAACTACAAGAAACGTCTGACCTCTGTGATTGCCAACAAGGGTTTTGCCACCAAGTACTAAGTCATGTTTTGCAGAGGGGTCAAATACTTATTTCCCTCATTAAAATGCAAATCAATTTATAACATTTTTGACATGCGTTTTTCTGGATGTTTTTGTTGTTATTCTGTCTCTCACTGTTCAAATAAACCTGCCATTAAAATTATAGACTGATCATGTCTTTGTCAGTGGGCAAACGTACAAAATCAGCAGGGGATCAAATACTTTTTCCCTCACTGTACATGACCAATAAACTTTGATTTGATTTGATATCCTATCAATCCCAAGTCATTATTATCATTGTCCCTGACTGACTGTTGCACTGCGTTAGCCAGCCCATGCCATGACATCCATCCAGCTACTCTTCCCCTATTAAGTCCCTGTTTACGTCCTTCCCAGGGATGTGCTGTGCTGTATTCACTGAGTCGTGACTACAGTCTAATCAACCCCATCTCGGCTATGCTCTCTGTCAAATGGCCATGGATACATTTATTTTCATGGGGATGTGGCCAATTTCTGCCATCCATTCTCAACTCGTCTGTCTGTCACATAACCCAGCTAATGCCCCCTAGATTTAATCAGATCAAGTGTTAACCGGCAATAGCCAACACCCACATAGCTGATGTTTTTGTCGGAGGTGTAACTCCGTTGGAGCTGTTAAATCGGTGAGCAGCTTCTCTTGATCATTGTCACGAAGCCACACCCGTCCCAGTTGCGTTAGAAGTTCAGAATGAGAAGTGTAGACTATATAGAAATAATGACGCTCAAATTGAAACATCAGCCTAATTGAGGTGTAAATTACATCTTACATGCCAATTTTCAAATTTGTAAACAATGCTGAATGGGCTTTCTCTTAATGCGACTCCGTGTAGCCAATGGGGATGTCTGCTTTAAGTATAATGTCAGGAGCTGCCTGTGGATTTGTCAGGTTGACGTTTGTTGTCATGAGTCTTGTCCTGGAGGAAGAACTGAGCAATTTCCGCTTAGATAGGCCAGCTGCAAAGTCAAAATGGGCTATATTGTAAAAATTAATGAAAGCAAACATTTGCTTTTTGGTCTTAATTTAAGGTTAGGGTTAGGCATTAAGGTTAGCAATGTGGTTTAGGTGCGGTTTAAGGTTAGGGTTAGGTTTAAAATCAGATTTTATGAGTTTGTGGGTGTGCCAGCTAGTGACCATGCTGCAGAGCTGCCTCCAGAACAAGATTTGTAACAAAAATCGCTACCTGCGTGGATTTAACAGCTCTAACACAGTTCCACCACCGACACCGCCAAAACAACCACTAAGCAGATGTTAGCGAAAGCGGATCTGATTGAACAGAGACCATAATCTGTAAATAATCTGTCTGAAAGAATAACCCACCGTTCCAATGAATGAATCACGTTCCATGGGATGAGATTAATTTAGAGACGTCTCTGTATTCAGCAGTTTTGCCCCGTGTTTTGATCCAGAACATTTGTTTTTAATTTCTTATCAAGGATTAACAGCGTTTGCAGGAATGATGAGGGGAAGAACCTGCAGAGCTAAAAGGTCAAAAGTTGAGGGATTTTAGAGCAATGCCAGGGAATATGCAATTCTTGGCCTCATGGGTAAGGCTTTTGATTGGCTCCCTGGAACTAAAGGGATGAAAGGCAGAGCGAGGGTGTCCTTTAGCTGCTGGCTGCCACAGGGAAGCCGCTCGGTGTCAGATATTGCTTAGTGTGTGTGTTTGAGTGTGTGCCTGCAATTATGTGCACCTTGATGCGTGTGTATGCATACAAACGTTCCTGTGTCCCTGTCTGGAGGATTCTCACAGTGTTAATGTTCAGGACCTACTTTCACAACTCCTATTTCACTGATTATCCATTCATACACTTAGCAAAACAAGCAAAGTGCTGTTTGTATCGAGCCAGGCTGGCTGTAAAGACGTCCTTGGAAGCCATTTTGTTAGAGCCAATGTTAATGGTCATAGGGGACTAGTGCATTTTATCACCCTGTTGTTGCCGGAAATTTACCGCACAGCAGGAAATGCAAACTTGTAGTGTATTCGAGGTTTTAAAAGGCTTCTAAAGTTAGTAATTTCCACTTTAAAATATCAGACTTGATTTCCACAAACACAAAATGTATCAACCCCTACAAAAATCTCCATGAATTATAATCCACACAATAATCAGTTGCTGCAGGTTTATTTTCCTGCTGTAAGAAACTTGTCAAATTAAGATCCTATATCTTTAGAGGTTAAATTTATATTGGTCTAAGATCATGACACATCTGAGAAAATGGGAGGTAATACAGTGCATTGAAAGGTCCAGAATCCTGTCTGCCAGTGTCACCTTGCAGAGCGTTGTAGTCAGCACATACACCTCAGTAATTTGATTAGGTGTTCAAATTGCCGCGTTACAGAGTGCTGCCCTGCACTGTGGTTTGTTATTCAGTGTTTGTGTCTGTCTCTGTCTCTCTCTCTTGCTCTCCCTTACAGCTCTCTCTCTCTCTCTCTCTCTCTCTCTCTCTCTCTCTCTCTCTCTCTCTCTCTCTATCTCTCTATCTCTCTCTCTCTCTCTCTCTCTCAGCGCATAACTTGGACATGAGGCTGTGTCCTGTGCATGTGGTGTGTGTGTGTGTGTGTGTGTGTGTGTGTGTGTGTGTGTTGGAGCCAGACAGTGGAAGGTGGTCAGAATGCCAACATTAGGCCAGAAGTTGATGCTAACCCTAATTTCATACAGATCCACTAATCCTCTCTGCCTTAGCTGGGGCTGAAGGAAGACAGACACACAAACACACAGTCTAAGCTGTCTCTGTCGTGTAGAGGTGTGAGGATGAAGAATGAGCGGATGAAGATAGAGAGGTGTGAGTGTCTTCTGAGATGTTATCCTGTTATTTAGCCATCTTGGATAGGAGGCAGGCCTAATCTGCATCACAGACACAGGTTGGCACATATGCACACATACATTGAGTACACAGTACACACAGACAGACAAGCACACACACACATTTCCCTCTCTTCAGAGCAGCATGATTGATTGGGAAGTCCAGGGGAGGATTTCATTATTTGCATAGTAAATGGCTTGTTTGTTTATTCATCGCCTTAAGCGGGACAGGAGTGGCACATCTGTCTGTCACTCTCATTCAGATCTCTAGGCAAGTGTGTGCGTGTGTGTGTGCGTCTTTTTTGTTTTGTCTATTTGTTTTGTGTGAGATTGGGAGTAATGTACCCAAGCCTTCCAGAAAAACTCCACTGCTCCAGCGAAGTAATGCTCAGTCAACTTGAGATAAGTGCACATAGTTTTTAAGTTAAGTGCAAAGTATTTTTTTAATGCAGGTCAAGACCCGAATTCAAATAAAACAATTCCAACCAACTTTTATTAGTATGTTACTAATAACATTGTACTTTTCAGGAGTTAATTGTACTTTCGGTTGAAATTGCTATTCTATATCAAATGGTTCAGCAGGAAAAGCTGTATTAGGCCTTGAAGTAAAAATGCACCTGTATTCTTATCACTGATACTATCACTGTCTTTTTTATTGAAACCACTGACATCATAATGATGTCTTCGCCCCGGAACGGTTCAAAAGAGGTAACGATTTGTTGTTTCGTTTGGTTTCGAAGCGTAGACAGACAGAAAGCCGATTGAATCCTTGCCCTTCCTGACTCGATGCCATTGGATCAGAGAGAAGTTTCCAAACAAAGTGCAGTTTTTCATTCTGGCCAAACCTCACTCCCTTGCTCTTATCTCTCCACCAGTCCAACTATAATTGGTGGATTTGGACCAAACCCTCTCCATGTCTCACAAATACCATCTCTCTCTCTCTCTATAATATAATAATAATAATATGCCATTTAGCAGACGCTTTTATCCAAAGCGACTTACAGTCGTGCGTGCATACATTTTTGTGTATGGGTGGTCCCGGTGATCGAACCCACTACCTTGGCGTTACAAGCGCCGTGCTCTACCAGCTGAGCTACAGAGGACACTCTCTCTCTCTCTCTCTCTCTCTCTCTCTCTCTCTCTCTCTCTCTCTCTCTCTCTCTCTCTCTCTCTCTCTCTCTCTCTCTCTCTCTCTCTCTCTCTCTCTCTCTCTCTCTCTCTCTCTCTCTCTCTCTCTCTCTCTCTCTCTCTCTCTCCCTCTCCCTCTCCTCTCCCTCTCTCTCTCTCTCTCTCTCTCTCTCTCTCTCTCTCTCTCTCTCTCTCTCTCTCTCTCTCTCTCTCTCTCAAATCAAATCAAATCAAATCAAATCAAATTTTATTGGTCACATGCGCCGAATACAACAGGTGCAGACATTACAGTGAAATGCTTACTTACAGCCCTTAACCAACAGTGCATTTATTTTAAACAAAAAAGTAAGAATAAAACAACAACAACAAAAAGTGTTGAGAAAAAAGAGCAGAAGTAAAATAAAGTGACAGTAGGGAGGCTATATATACAGTAAAATAAAGTGACAGTAGGGAGGCTATATATACAGGGGGGTACCGTTGCAGAGTCAATGTGCGGGGGCACCGGCTAGTTGAGGTAGTTGAGGTAATATGTACATGTGGGTAGAGTTAAAGTGACTATGCATAAATACTTACTTAACAGAGTAGCAGCAGCGTAAAAAGGATGGGGTGGGGGGGGCAGTGCAAATAGTCCGGGTAGCCATGATTAGCTGTTCAGGAGTCTTATGGCTTGGGGGTAGAAGCTGTTGAGAAGTCTTTTGGACCTAGACTTGGCACTCCGGTACCGCTTGCCGTGCGGTAGCAGAGAGAACAGTCTATGACTAGGGTGGCTGGAGTCTTTGACAATTTTGAGGGCCTTCCTCTGACACCGCCTGGTATAGAGGTCCTGGATGGCAGGGAGCTTTGCCCCAGTGATGTACTGGGCCGTACGCACTACCCTCTGTAGTGCCTTGCGGTCAGAGGCCAAGCAGTTGCCATACCAGGCGGTGATGCAACCAGTCAGGATGCTCTCGATGGTGCAGCTGTAGAATTTTTTGAGGATCTGAGGACCCATGCCAAATCTTTTTAGTCTCCTGAGGGGGAATAGGCTTTGTCGTGCCCTCTTCACGACTGTCTTGGTGTGTTTGGACCATGATAGTTCGTTGGTGATGTGGACACCAAGGAACTTGAAGCTCTCAACCTGTTCCACTACAGCCCCGTCGATGAGAATGGGGGCGTGCTCAGTCCTCTTTTTTTTCCTGTAGTCCACAATCATCTCCTTTGTCTTGGTCACGTTGAGGGAGAGGTTGTTGTCCTGGCACCACACGGCCAGATCTCTGACCTCCTCCCTATAGGCTGTCTCATCGTTGTCGGTGATCAGGCCTACCACTGTTGTGTCGTCGGCAAACTTAATGATGGTGTTGGAGTCGTGCCTGGCCATGCAGTCATGGGTGAACAGAGAGTACAGGAGGGGACTGAGCACGCACCCCTGAGGGGCCCCCGTGTTGAGGATCAGTGTGGCAGATGTGTTGTTACCTACCCTTACCACCTGGGGGCGGCCCGTCAGGAAGTCCAGGATCCAGTTGCAGAGGGAGGTGTTTAGTCCCAGGATCCTTAGCTTAGTGATGAGCTTAGAGGGCACTATGGTGTTGAATGCTGAGCTGTAGTCAATGAATAGCATTCTCACGTAGGTGTTCCTCTTGTCCAGGTGGGAAAGGGCAGTGTGGAGTGCGATAGAGATTGCATCATCTGTGGATCTGTTGGGGCGGTATGCAAATTGGAGTGGGTCTAGGGTTTCTGGGATTATGCTGTTGATGTGAGCCATGACCAGTCTTTCAAAGCACTTCATGGCTACAGACGTCAGTGCTACGGGTCGGTAGTCATTTAGGCAGGTTATCTTAGAGTTCTTGGCACGGGGACTATGGTGGTCTGCTTGAAACATGTTGGTATTACAGACTCAGTCAGGGACATGTTGAAAATGTCAGTGAAGACACTTGCCAGTCTCTCTCTCTCTCTCTCTCTCTCTCTCTCTCTCTCTCTCTCTCTCTCTCTCTCTCTCTCTCTCTCTCTTTCTACATCAGTATGCAACTTGATAATCTCTTATATTCCCTTGCTCCTTCCCAAGGGTCTGAAACTCTCCAAAGCAAATGTTAGTTTTTTCTTTCTTCTTTCTGCTGGTGGGTTTTTACATCTCCCAACCTCCAGTAGACTGTTTTAATGCCAAATACTGTAACTACCCAGCAAACATGCCCACATTGGCATCAGGGCTGTAACCAGGATTTGAGTTTTAGTTGTGTTACAGCCTGAATTTATAATGGATTAAACTGAAATGTTTTGTCACTGGCCTACACACAATGCCCCATAATGTCAAAGTGGAATTATGTTTTTAGAAATGTTTACAAATTAATAAAAAATGAAAAGCTGAAATGTCTTGAGTCAATAAGTATTCAACCCCTTTATTATGGAAAGCCTAAATAAGTTCAGGAGTAAAACATTGCTTAACAAATCACATAATAAGGACTCACTCTGTGTGCAATAATAGTGTTTAACACAATTTTTTAATGACAACCTCATCTCTGTATCCCACAGATACAATTATCTGTAAGGTCCCTTAGTCGAGCAGTGAATTTCAAACACAGATTCAACCACAAAGACCAGGGATATTATTGTGTTATTATTATTATTATAATTTATTTGTTATTTTACAACCGAGGTCCGGACATCAGTGTTCTCATGTAGTTACAGTACGTCCATGATTGGCATGATGTGGGCCCAGTGCTAAAATAATGTCCCCATGTAGGCTGACCACATTGGGCCGATGCGCCTTTGCTCATCGGCTTCACATTGGCCCCAAGGGCAGCCCTCACTTTGCCTGAAAGAACCCCACCCTTTGGATCGGCTGCCCTTATTGGGCCCGTGTTCTTGGCCTTATGTGTTTTGCCCACCATGTGCCAATTTATAGCTCTGTCTATGATTTTCAGGGTGGTGACATTTTTACGGCCTCATCCCTCAGCTTTTTACTAAAACAGTGGTGGGGTGTCAGCTTTGTTATTGTTTGAACTGCAGATTGCCTCTTTCAGGTATGTTGTTTAGCTCCTATTATAGCTTCACGAGTGTAATTATTTATTTATTTAACTCTTATTTTACCAGGTATGTTGACTGAGAACACATTCTCATTCACAGCAAGACCTGGGAATTGTTACAGGGGAGAGGAGGGGGGATGAATGAGCCAATGTAGAAAGGTGTACAAAGTAGAGTGATAGAGATGGGGAAGTAGAATTGACAGAGAGTGATAGCGATGAGGAAGTAGAAATGACAGAGTGATAGAGATGAGGAAGTAGAAATGACAGAGTGATAGAGATGAGGAAGTAGAATTGACAGAGAGTGATAGAGATGAGGAAGTAGAAATGACAGAGTGATAGAGATGAGGAAGTAGAAATGACAGAGTGATAGAGATGAGGAAGTAGAAATGACAGAGTGTGATAGAGATGAGGAAGTAGAAATGACAGAGAGTGATAGAGATGAGGAAGTAGAATTGACAGAGAGTGATAGAGATGGGGAAAAGGACAAGCAGAGGGGAATAGTGAACAGAGCAGAGATGGAAGCAGAGGAGTGGAATAGCCTAAAGGAGAGAAATGTCTTTGAAGTGGCAGGAAATGTTTGGAAATTATTTTTCCGTGAAGCATGGGTCTCTTTTCCTTCCTTCTGTAGCCATTGGACCGGAGTGGCAATCAATTTTATGTGGCATATGGAAGATATCTTTCAATTTAATACCTTTAATATTAACTGGAGGAGACCGTAATAGGCAATTCCACGGTAAGGGAATTGCACTGAGACTCACTTAAAATGTTTCACTTAAAATGTATGCCAAACAAAAACCATTGATTTGAAAGTTTAACAAACCGTGCAACTCCATGCACAAGGACTAATTTTAACAATTTACACTGAAAATGTTACAAAAACACATTTACTAGAAGAACTGTGCAGATGCAAATTTTGGTAACAGAATTTAGGTGAAATCTCCCTCAGTTTTTTATGTGATCAATTAAGATTCAAAGATGTCTGCAGAAAGAATGGGGTGTTAGCTACAGTGGGGGAAAAAAAGTATTTAGTCATCCACCAATTGTGCAAGTTCTCCCACTTAAAAAGATGAGAGAGGCCTGTAATTTTCATCATAGGTACACATAAACTAAAACAGAAAAAATGAGGAAAAAAAATCCAGAAAATCACATTGTAGGATTTGTAATGAATTTATTTGCAAATTATGGTGGAAAATAAGTATTTGGTCAATAACAAAAGTTTCTCAATACTTTGTTATATACCCTTTGTTGGCAATGACACAGGTCAAACGTTTTCTGTAAGTCTTCACAAGGTTTTCACACACTGTTGCTGGTATTTTGGCCCATTCCTCCATGCAGATCTCCTCTAGAGCAGTGATGTTTTGGGGCTGTCGCTGGGCAACACGGTTTTCACTCAAAATCTCACGATACATGGCCCCATTCATTCTTTCCTTTACACGGATCAGTCGTCCTGGTCCCTTTGCAGAAAAACAGGTATGGTGTTCTTTGGATGCAACTCAGCATTCTTTGTCCTCCAAACACGACGAGTTGAGTTTTTACCAAAAAGTTCTATTTTGGTTTCATCTGACCATATGACATTATCCCAATCCTCTTCTGGATCATCCAAATGCACTCTAGCAAACTTCAGACGGGCCTGGACATGTACTGGCTTAAGCAGGGGGACACGTCTGGCACTGCAGGATTTGAGTCCCTGGCGGCGTAGTGTGTTACTGATGGTAGGCTTTGTTACTTTGGTCCCAGCTCTCTGCAGGTCATTCACTAGGGATTTTTGCTCACCATTCTTGTGATCATTTTGACCCCACGGGGTGAGATCTTGCGTGGAGCCCCAGATCGAGGGAGATTATCAGTGGTCTTGTATGTCTTCCATTTCCTAATAATTGCTCCCACAGTTGATTTCTTCAAACCAAGCTGCTTACCTATTGCAGATTCAGTCTTCCCAGCCTGGTGCAGGTCTACAATTTTGTTTCTGGTGTCCTTTGACAGCTCTTTGGTCTTGGCCATAGTGGAGTTTGGAGTGTGACTGTTTGAGGTTGTGGACAGGTGTCTTTTATACTGATAACAAGTTCAAACAGGTGTCATTAATACAGGTAACGAGTGGAGGACAGAGGAGCCTCTTAAAGAAGAAGTTACAGGTCTGTGAGAGCCAGATATCTTGCTTGTTTGTAGGTGACCAAATACTTATTTTCCACCATAATTTGCGAATAAATTCATAAAAAATCATACAATGTGAATTTCTGGATTTTTTCCTTCTCAATTTGTCTGTCATAGTTGACGTGTACCTATGATGAAAATTACAGGCCTCTCTCATCTTTTTAAGTGGGAGAACTTGCACAATTGGTGGCTGACTAAATACTTTTTTTATCCACTGTATGTATGACATGACACATTGACTTTGAAAACATCTATTTTGATTATTGAACTACAGTAAGTGAAGTGCAATTACACCCGGTAACGGAATTGCGGTAACGGAATTTCATCATGGGTCCCTAATCTGTACTACACAGAAATGCATAATTATGGATATTAATGTAATTCTCTTCATGGTGATGTGTCCTATATAGGTACTCAAAGGTATAAATATGCAATATCCTCCTCTGCATATTTTGGGTATTATTCTACACACTGGCTATTATTTTAATTAGCTCTGCCACCAAACAAGACCAAATCTGAACCAATCATAAATGTCTGTTTCACAAGTTTGGACATGAAAGTACAGCACAGTAGAGCTCAGTAGTGTACATCCGAGTACAATAGAGTACAGTACAGTACAGTACAGTACAGTACAGTACAGTACAGTACAGTAGAGTATAGTATAGTTCAGTACAGTACAGTACAGTACATTAGAGTAGAGTTCAGTACAGTACTGTAGAGTACAGTACAATACAGTACATTATAGAGGGAAAATGGCTGGTCTGGGGTAAGGCCTAGCATCGGAACAATTTAGACTGACGAATATGAATATTAGTACGCATGCTGAGGTGGAAATTAGCTGCCATTCAAAATGAGGAGCAAATCAAGGGGAATGTAAAGTACATGGGGCATGCAAATATGCTAACGCTAACAATCTTCTCCCCCCGTGGCCACTGCACAGTACAGACACATACTTTCTTTTGTCTTGGCAAAGCGGGGGTGATTTGACACAATGATCGTTTTCACAAGGCAATTAGGAGCCGTGTACCTTTTCTCATCCAATTAGCTGGGTGACGAGCGATCGGGTGAGGCAGCTCTGAGATGGCATGGTTTAGCATCCTGCATGCTAACGACACAGCAGATCTGTCTGGGAAATCCTACTCTTCTAAAGATACATCGTCTTTCTATTCTCTAAGCCGTCTCTAAGTCCCTTAACCCCCTAGAGTCGATTGGCACACTGGTGCGTCAATCTAAGTTAAAAAAATACAAATGTATCCCCATCAAAATCCGTCAATTTAAGCTAGAGATATAAGCTAGAGATATCTGCATTTTTGCATTGGATGCGTCTCAATCCACTGCCGCCGATGTCGCACTTCCGCATCTGTGGTGAAAGGTGGCAGAGCTAGAGCGTTTTTTTGTCAGACCATGAGACAACCCGAAAATCGGTCTTCTCATGAAAACGTCTGTAGCGTCCGAACGGTTTGGCCTACAAACTAATATTACCACTCTATGAGACTCTCACAAACATGATGGTGGTCTCTGTTTTGCTCTACGACCCCCACAAGTGTCAGAGGACTCGTCTGAAGTCGGTACAGTCGATGTGCCAACTTCTGTCTGTAGTGTCCGAACCATTTGTGCTACAAACTAATGTGACCCCACCCTGGAAAGGGGAGATTCTCAAGAACACAATGGTGTTCTGTTCTCCGTTTTGCTCTACAGCCCCCACAACTGTCTCCGGACTCGTCTGAAGGTAACCGGTACCGGTAAAAAAAAAAAAATAGAAGTATGAAGGTAGTTTTGTGCCTACCCAAAAAAAGAGCTTAAATACCGTTGAAGTCGGAAGTTTACATACACTTAGGTGTACATAGACTTGGAGTCATTAAAACTTGTTTTTCAACCACTCTACAAATTTCTTGTTAACAAACTATAGTTTTGGCAAGTCGGTTAGGACATCGGTTTTGTGCATGACACAAGTAATTTTTACAACAATTGTTTACAGACAGATTATTTCATTTATAATTCACTGTATCACAATTCCAGTGGGTCAGAAGTTTACATACACTAAGTTGACTGTGCCTTTAAACAGCTTGGAAAATTCCAGAAAATGGTGTCATGGCTTTAGAAGCTTCTGATAGGCTAATTGACATCATTTTAGTCAATTGGAGGTGTACCTGTTGATGTATTTCAAGGCCTACCTTAAACTCAGTGCCTCTCTGCTTGACATCATGGGAAAATGAAAATAAATCAGCCAAGACCTCAGAAAAAGGATTGTAGACCTCCACAAGTCTGGTTCATCCTTGGGAGCAATTTCCAAATGCCTGAAGGTGCCACATTAATCTGTACAAACAATAGTACGCAAGTATAAACACCATGGAACCACGCAGCTGTCATACCACTCAGGAAGGAGACGCGTTCTGTCTCCTAGAGATTAACGTACTTTGTTGCAAAAAGTGAAAATCAATCCCAGAACAACAGCAAAGGACCTTGTGAAGATGCTGGAGGAAACAGGTACAAAGTATTGATATCCACATTACAGTTTTTCTCAATTGCTAAAACACTAAACCCTATTGTCTGAACCAAATGCTCAGTTGCCTGAACCCACTGATTGAATCAATCACTCTTTTGGCAAAACCATAAGCACTTTTCACCTGTTTAGACACAACTTGCCAACACATTTTCATTGTGATGCACCCGTGCTGCATAATGGTGAGCACATGTGACAAAAGTTAAAACACAATTAGAGCACAGGTATCACCACTTGAACACAACAACTCAAAATTGATCACACTTGTGGCTAATGATGTGAGGGAACATATACAGTAAGCCAGTTCAGAGAGCACTGGTTTGTGAGGCCCTACAATGGATAGAAATCTGAGAGGAAGAGTTCGTGTGAGAGGAGGTCGAGGTGGTCGAGGTGGTCAGCGAAGACAAAGAACAGTAATATCTGATGAAATCAGAGCTACTGTGATTGACCATGTTCTTGTCCATGGTATGAGCATGAGGGAGGCTGGACAAAGGGTACAACCAAACATCAGTAGATTCACTGTGTCCACCATAATCCGAAGATTTAGAGAAGAGAACAGGTAATTACCTTTTTTTGACATTATAGTACAGTATGTAAATGTTGACAGCAATTACTGTATGACATACTATATACTGTACCACAGTATACTGTAAGTGAATATATGTTTCAGTACATCACTGTACCAATGTACTGTAGTATTGTAATGGAGGGTTGGTCTAACTGTTTGTAGGCCTAGTATTCCATGTATATTTTTTGTAACTCCATGTTCTCTTTTTTGTAGAATTGAAAGACTGCCACATGGGGGTGGGAGGACAGGTATGTTCTCCCCACACCAAGAGACCCTAATTGTTGATATGGTCCGTAAGAAAAATGCCATTAAACTGAGCGAAATTCAGCAGAAGATCATTGAGGACCATTACATTTTGAGGGTATCAACAGTGTCAGCCTCTCTACTGTTGATCGTGTCCTCAAGCGCAACAGACTGCGCATGAAACAGCTATACAGAGTGCCCCTTTGATCGCAACTCAGACAGAGTCAAAGAGCAAAGATTCCAGTATGTACAGGTTGGCATATATCCAGACACATTCAATGTTGATTACTCTAAGTAGTGATTTACTGTAGTGGCCTAAATCACGTTTTCCGTATCACTTACAAACTATATCTATTTCTACAGAGGGTTTTTCAACTGGATGCAATGGAAAGACCCCATCAATACATCTACATGGATGAAGCTGGGTTTAATCTCACCAAAAGGAGAAGGAGAGGCCGTAATGTGATTGGCCATCGGGCCATTGTTGGTGTTCCTGGGCAGCGTGGTGGCAATGTCACATTATGTGCTGCCATCAGCAATCATGGGGTTGTCCACCATCATGCCAACCTGGGGCCCTACAACACTCACCAGCTCCTCATTTTCCTCAATCACATGCGAGATGCTTTGTTAGGGCAGCAGGATGAGCATCCCATCTATGTTGTTGTTTGGGACAATGTGAGTTTTCACAGAGCCCTCCAGGTTAGAGAGTGGTACAATATGAACCAAGGTTTTATCAATCTTTGCCTTCCACCGTACTCCCCTTTCCTAAACCCCATTGAGGAATTATTCTCCTCATGGCGGTGGAAGGTATATGAACGCCAACCTTACACCAGGGTAAATCTCCTGCAAGCCATGGGACTTGCCTGTGGTGACATAGGTGTGGAGGCATGCCAAGCCTGGATACGGCATGCCAGGGTTTTTTTCCCCGTTGCCTGGCCAGAATTTTTTTTTACATGGGCTTACTGTACACAAGTGGCAAACGCGATAAGATTTCTGTTTGTTTTTACAAGTGCTACATGTAAATGCACAATATTTCTGTTTTGTCTTTTTGTACAAGTGCTAAATGCACAGTTTTTGTTTTGTTTTGCAACATGCATTTAGCCTACAGTGAACAATAAACATTTATTTCTCCAGCTTCATGTCCTGAGCATTGTGTTTTCTATTTTTCTACGTAGTGTTTAGTGACTGTTCAGTAGTGTTTTTTATTTTGATTGGACTCAGGGGACGATTTGACAACATAGTTCAGTTTTGAGCACAGATTGAACTGTTTTGAGGTGAAAGTTTGGTTTTTGCAAGAAGAGTCTGAGGTTTTGTGAATGTAGCTTGAAAATTGGGTTTTGTGTTCACAGTTAAGAGAAAAGGAGAGCAGCTTTCAAGAAATGTGTCTTAGCAATCGAGAAAAACTGTAAAATGAGTCCTATATCGACATAACCTGAAAGGCTGCTCAGCAAGGAAGAAGCCACTGCTCCAAAACCGCCATAAAAAAGCCAGACTACGGTTTGCAACTGCACATGGGGACAAAGATCGTACTTTTTGGAGAAATGTCCTCTGGTCTGATGAAACAAAAATAGAACTGTTTGGCCATAATGACCATCGTTATGTTTGGAGGAAAAAGGGGGATGCTAATTGCAGCCTTACCGCAAAAATGGAAGAGGAAAGTGGAAGGGGGAGAAAGTAAGGAACTTGTCTGTCTGCCTTGCATTAAAGAACATAATTGGTTAAGGAAAACTGTGATAAATAAAAAGTATATCAGTTTCATTTAAGGACCAAAGGATTGACAGCCGTCCCATATAGATTGCAAAATAGTTGGGAAGAGATTTTTGACGTACCGATCCCATGGCATAGTGTTTATGAACTGATACACAAAACGACACCGGATTCAAAACTTAGAATCTTTCAATTTAAATGATTATATAAAATTCTTGCTACCAATATAATGTTATTTATATGGGGGATACAATCTTCCCAGCTCTGCAGATTTTGCTGCGAAGAGACAGAATCATTAGATCATTGTTTTGGTACTGTCCATTTGTAGCTTGTTTTTGGAAACAGGTCCAGGAATGGCTAAAGGATTGCAATATTTACCTGGAGCTAACCTTGGAGATAGCATTACTGGGTGATCTGAAAAGTCATAGTCAATCGATCAATAATATAATAGTACTTTTAGCAAAAATGTTTATTTTCAATTCACAATCTGTAGAAACAATGAGAATAGAAAGGTTCAGAACTTTTGTAGAACATCACAGTACAGTTGAAAAATATATGGCAAATAGAAATCCTATATGGATGGTGTTAAGAGATAGATGGGTGGTGTTGAATGGAGTTGAAGGATAAGACTAATAACAACTAACAACAACTAATAACAAGATAACTAATAATGTAAGCATACTGTGTCCATAATAAGTATATAGGTTGTCGGTTGGGAGCTTTTGTGAAAGAGCTCAGTTAGAAAGATATGGCATATAGAAGCAAACCGGATGGACATCATGAAAATGATCGGAGAGGTTGAGAGTAGAAGAAGTTCAGGAGAAAAAAACAAACAAAATATAATTATTGTAAAATTGACTGTGTCCATAAAATTTATATACAGTGGCGCAAAAAAGTATTTAGTCAGCCACCAATTGTGCAAGTTCTCCCACTTAAAAAGATGAGAGAGGCATGTCATTTTCATCATAGGTACACGTCAACTATGACAGACAAAATGAGGAAAACAATTCCAGAAAATCACATTGTAGGATTTTTAATGAATTTATTTGCAAATTATGGTGGAAAATAAGTATTTGGTCAATAACAAAAGTTTCTCAATACTTTGTTATATACCCTTTGTTGGCAATGACACAGGTCAAACGTTTTCTGTAAGTCTTCACAAGGTTTTCACACACTGTTGCTGGTATTTTGGCCCATTCCTCCATGCAGATCTCCTCTAGAGCAGTGATGTTTTGGGGCTGTCGCTGGGCAACACGGACTTTCAACTCCCTCCAAAGATTTTATATGGGGTTGAGATATGGAGACTGGCTAGGCCACTCCAGGACCTTGAAATGCTTCTTACGAAGCCACTCCTTCGTTGCCCGGGCGGTGTGTTTGGGATCATTGTCATGCTGAAAGACCCAGCCACGTTTCATCTTCAATGCCCTTGCTGATGGAAGGAGGTTTTCACTCAAAATCTCACGATACATGGCCCCATTCATTCTTTCCTTTACACGGATCAGTCGTCCTGGTCCCTTTGCAGAAAAACAGCCCCAAAGCATGATGTTTCCACCCCCATGCTTCACAGTAGGTATGGTGTTCTTTGGATGCAACTCAGTATTCTTTGTCCTCCAAACACGACGAGTTGAGTTTTTACCAAAAAGTTCTATTTTGGTTTCATCTGACCATATGACATTCTCCCAATCCTCTTCTGGATCATCCAAATGCACTCTAGCAAACTTCAGACGGGCCTGGACATGTACTGGCTTAAGCAGGGGGGACACGTCTCGCACTGCAGGATTTGAGTCCCTGGCGGCGTAGTGTGTTACTGATGGTAGGCTTTGTTACTTTGGTCCCAGCTCTCTGCAGGTCATTCACTAGGTCCCCCCGTGTGGTTCTGGGATTTTTGCTCACCTTTCTTGTGATAATTTTGACCCCACGGGGTGAGATCTTGCGTGGAGCCCCAGATCGAGGGAGATTATCAGTGGTCTTGTATGTCTTCCATTTCCTAATAATTGCTCCCACAGTTGATTTCTTCAAACCAAGCTGCTTACCTATTGCAGATTCAGTCTTCCCAGCCTGATGCAGGTCTACAATTTTGTTTCTGGTGTCCTTTGACAGCTCTTTGGTCTTGGCCATAGTGGAGTTTGGAGTGTGACTGTTTGAGGTTGTGGACAGGTGTCTTTTATACTGATAACAAGTTCAAACAGGTGCCATTAATACAGGTAACGAGTGGAGGACAGAGGAGCCTCTTAAAGAAGAAGTTACAGGTCTGTGAGAGCCAGAAATCTTGCTTGTTTGTAGGTGACCAAATACTTATTTTCCACCATAATTTGCAAATAAATTCATAAAAATCCTACAATGTGATTTTCTGGATTTTTTTTCTCAATTTGTCTGTCATAGTTGACTTGTACCTATGATGAAAATTACAGGCCTCTCTCATCTTTTTAAGTGGGAGAACTTGCACAATTGCTGGCTGACTAAATACTTTTTTTCCCCCACTGTATGTATGTGTGTATGTATGTGTGTATATGTGTGTGTATATATATATATATATATATATATATATATATATATATATATATATATATATGTAAACATGGGGGATTGGAAGTGATGCAGACAATTACATTGATGGAAGTTACAGTCTATCTGCAATATTAAGCTGCTCTACCCCCTTAAAAAAAAACACCATCCCAACCGTGAAGCACGGGGGTGGCAGCATCATGCTGTGGGGGTGCTTTGCTGCAGGAGGGTCTGGTGCACTTCACAAAATAGATGACGTCATGAGGAAGGACAATTATGTGAATATATTGAAGCAACATCTCAAGACATCTGTCAGGAAGTTAAAGCTTGGTCGCAAATGGGTGTTCCAAATGGACAATGACCCCAAGCATACTTCCAAAGTTGTGGTAAAATGACTTAAGGACAACAAAGTCAAGGTATTGGAGTGGCCATCACAAAGCCCTGACCTCAATCCTATAGAAAATGTATGGGCAGAACTGATAAAGCGTGTGCGAGCAAAGAGGCCTACAAACCTGACTCAGGTACACAAGCTCTGTCAGTAGGAATGGGCCGAAATTCACCCAACTTATTGTGGGAAGCTTGTGGAAGGCTACCAGAAACGTTTGACCCAAGTTAAACAATTTAAAGGCAATGCTACCAAATACTAATTGAGTGTATGTAAACTTCTGACCCACTGGGAATGTGATGAAAGAAATAAAAGCTGAAATCAATCATTCTCTCTGCTATTATTCTGACATTTCACATTCTTAAAATAAAGTGGTAATCATAACTGACCTAAGACAGGGAATTTTTACTAGGATTAAATGTCAGGAATTGTGAAAAACTGAGTTTAAATGTATTTGGCTAAGGTGTATGTAAACTTCCGACTTCAACTGTATGCAGTACATGTCATACTCTGCCACTTCACAATCAGGCCAATCTACATAGGATGGAAGTCAAGGGCCTTGTCCCAAATCTTGCCTACTACTTACTTAAACTGCATACTGTGTACTAATCGTACTACAGTTATTTAGAATGCACTGTTTAGTAAAAACTAGTGCAGTAAGCAACAAATATCAGCATACTAGGCTCATCCTACTGAGAATGTGTCATCTAATAAGCAATTGCGTTGATTCACGCTATGCGTTCATTTGGGTACAGCGTGTCGCCTCAGCTGATTATCGACTGTTGTCAGACACACGTGGGTCTCGAAAGACGATTCTCTTCCTCAATAGTGTGCAGCAAATTCTACTAGATGCAAAGCCAAAATGAATATCACATCCTGGCATTTAAAGCATACTACATTTTAAACATTTCACATAACCAAAATGTCTACTATTTAGAAAACAAGTACGGTATTGGGACACGACTAAGCACTTTCTAATCACAAATGCAATTTTAAACACTAACACACCCCGGTTCAACCCTAACCCCAAACCTATCCCTAGCCTCGAACCTAACCCTAACCCTAGCTTCCAACCTACCCCTAGCCTCAATCCTAACCCTTAGCTCTAACTTAAAACTTAACCCTAACCTCAAACCTTAGCTCTAACTTCAAACTTAACCTTAACCTCAACCCTAATCCTTAGCTCTAACCCTTTCCCGTTCCCTTGATAAAGGACCAATAAGCTAATGTGTTGTTGTCTCTCTCCTCTGTAGGGAACGTGTTTGTGGTGAGCCTGGCCTTTGCTGACCTGGTGGTGGCCTTCTACCCGTACCCCCTGGTGCTCTACGCCATCTTCCATGACGGCTGGTCGCTGGGAGAGACTCAGTGCAAAGTGACTAAGACCTGTCTGTCTGTCTGTCTGTGTGCCTGTCTGTCTGTCTCTCCAGCCCCATTTCTACCTGGTTCTAACATGTTTCCTTTGTCCTGATCTTGACCACATTCTGATTGTGCACACATTTTTAGACAGATGATTAAAATAGAGATTGTGATCAGATCTTCCTGACCACTTCTGTCTCTCTCTCTCTCTCTCTCTCTCTCTCTATATATATATATATATCTCCCTCTCTCTCTATCTCTATCTCTCTCTCTCTCTCCCTATCTCTCTCTATATATATATATCCCTCTCTCTCTCTCTCTCTCTATCTCTCTCTCTCTCTCTCTCTCTCTCTCTCTCTCTCTCTTTCTCCCTCTCTCTCTCTCTCTCTCTCTCTCTCTCCCTCTCTCTCTCTCTCTCTCTCTCTCTCTCTCTCTCTCTCTCTCTCTCTCTCTCTCTCTCTCTCTCTCTCTCTCTCTCTCTCTCTCTCTCTCTCTCTCTCTCTCTCTCTCTCTCTCTCTCTCTGTCTCTGTCTCTGTCTCTGTCTCTGTCTCGCTCTCTCTCTATCTAGGTCAGTGGTTTCCTGATGGGCCTGAGCGTCATCGGCTCCATCTTCAACATCACCGGCATCGCCATCAACCGCTACTGCTACATCTGTCACAGCTTTGCCTACGACAAGCTCTACAGCTACCGCAACACCCTCTTACTGGTGGGGCTCATCTGGCTCCTCACCATCCTGGCCATCATACCCAACTTCTTCGTAGGGTCGCTCCAGTACGACCCCAGGGTGTATTCGTGTACCTTTGCTCAGGCCGTCAGTACATCGTACACCATCACTGTGGTGGTGATTCATTTCTTCGTGCCCATTGCCGTGGTTACCTTCTGCTACCTGAGGATCTGGATCCTGGTCATCCAGGTGAGGAGGAAGGTGAAGTCAGAGGCGAAGCCCCGCCTCAAACCCAGCGACATGCGCAACTTCATCACCATGTTCGTGGTGTTCGTGCTCTTCGCCATCTGCTGGGCGCCGCTCAACTTCATTGGGCTGGCCGTGGCCATCGACCCGGAGACGGTGGCGCCACGGATCCCCGAGTGGCTGTTCGTGGTCAGCTACTTCATGGCGTACTTCAACAGTTGCCTTAACGCCATCATCTATGGTCTGCTCAACCAGAACTTCCGTAAGGAATACAAACGGATTATCATGTCCGTGTGGATGCCTGGTCTGTTCTTCCAGGAGGCGTCACAGGGGGGCACAGAGGGTATGAGGAGCAAGCCCTCGCCCAGGCTGGGACTCAACAACAACGATCACGTCAAGGGAGAGGCTTTGTGACGTTGACGCCAAGGTTCTCCACTCCTTTCCCATGTGTTTTGTTTCTTTTTTCAGTCGTGGAGTGCCATTTCTCTACTGTATCTCACTGACTGCACAGTTGTGCTGTTACCAAAGCCTCAATGAACTCTCGGAATGGTGCGGATTAAAGAGAGAGAGAGACATACACAACAAAAGAGAGAAAGAGAGAGGAGGTGTTGACTGATGATAACTGACTCTGTTATTCACAATTCGAAGAGTACCATTCATGAAGCATACAGTATACAGTACATTACCAAAAGTATGTGGACACCTGCTCATCGAACATCTCATTCCAAAATTATAGGCATTAATATAGAGTTGGTCCCACTTTGCTGCTATAACAGCCTCCACTCTTTTGGGAAAGCTTTCCACTAGATATTGGAACATTGCTGCGGGGACTTGCTTCCATTCAGCCACAAGAGCATTAGTAAGGTCGGGCACTGATGTTGGGCAATTAGGCCTGGCTCGCAGTCAGCGTTCCAATTCATCCCAAAGGTGTTTGATGGGGTTGAGGTCAGGGCTCTGTGCAGGCCAGTCAAGTTCTTCCACACCGATCTTGACAAACCATTTCTGTATGGACCTCGCTTTGTGCACAGGGGCATTGTCATGCTGAAACAGGAATTGGCCTTTCTCAAACTGTTGCCACAATGTTGGAAGCATAGAATCGTCTGGAATGTCATTGTATGCTGTAGCATTAAGATTTCCCTTCACTGGAACTAAGGGGCCTAACTCGAACAATGAAAAACAGCCCAAGACCATTATTCTTCCTCCACCAAACTTTACAGTTGGCACTATGCATTGGGGCGGGTAGCGTTCTCCTGACATCCGCCAAACCCAGATTCTTCCGTCGGACTGCCAGATGGTGAAGAGTGATTAATCACTCCAGAGAACGCATTTCCACTGCTCCAGTCCAATGGCAGCGAGCTTTACACCACTCCAGCCGGTGCTTGGCATTGCGCATGGTAATATTAGGCTTGTGTGCGGCTGCTCGGCCATGGACAAACAGTTATTGTGCTGATGTTGCTTCCAGAGGCAGTTTGGAACTTGGTAGTGAGTGTTGCAACCGAGGACAGACGATTTTTACGCGCTACGCGCTTCAGCACTCGGTGGTCCCGTTCTGTGAGCTTGTGTGGCCTACCACTTCGCGGCTGAGCCGTTGTTGCTCCTAGATGTTTCCACTTCACAATAACAGCACTAACAGTTGACCGGGGAAGCTCTAGCAGGGCAGAAATTTGATGAACTTACTAGTTTGAAAGGTTGGCATTCTATGACGGTGCCACGTTGAAAGTCACTGAGCTCTTCAGTAAGGCCATTCTAATGCCAATGTTTGTCTATGGAGATTGCATTGCTGTGTGCTTGATTTGATACACTTGTCAGCAACGGATGTGGCAGAAATAGCCGAATCCACTCATTTGAAGGGGTGTCCACATACTTTTGTATATATAATGTATGTTGTAACCTATTATGTATCATATCTTTATGTACACCTCAGGCTGCCTGCCTCTTCTCTGCTGCTGTAGCAATATGCATTTTAAAGTGGAAGCACCAAAAGTATTATTACATTTTTTTTACACCATTACGCCCATTGCATTTTTATATAGGACAGTGTATTTAAAGACACATTTGTTATCTTCACAGTTTCCTCTGTAAGAAAGTATTAATCACGTTTTTATATATATATATATCGTTATCATTATGACAATCATTATGACCAGCGTACATTAGCGTAGATCACGATTTGTAAAAATCCTATTGGTTGTAAATAACATATAAGTGATAGATCATGCCAGTGGTAGGAGCTCACAAGGTCCTACTACTAACCAGGAAATATGGATTTTCAAAAGGTGCCTGATTTTATGCTCATGATCTCAAACAGGAGATTTGCCAAAAACAACCCCTTTACGATTTAACCCAGTTAGTATGGGTTAACTCATTAGGGCTAGAGTCAGCATATAGCATTAGGTTTAGAGTTACACAAGGATATAAGACTGAGTAGTCAACTACATTAGATACATCAGCAGATTCTGTCATTTCTGTTGACACAGGAATGGGGTGCTGTGATGCCCCCCGACAGAGTGTCCTGAAAAACCCTCGCTGGTACATTATAAGCACAATAAAGCTGTTTTAACTCGGATTACATTGTACTTATGCTGTTTACAGGTTTCAACTGTACTCTTAGTAATGCATGAAGACTTATTCTATGCATTTTACACTTCATGTCATTACCTTAAAATACTACAGCAAAACCAACTTACTCAATAATTGCATTTTTGTTCCGCGCCCAGTTTTATCATTGCACTGTGATACAAAATGTGGCACAGGTGTGCTTTAGGACCATGCAGACGCTTCAGAGTGGTCGGATAAGCTTTCTTCTAGTTTTCAGCCGGCTGGATTTAGGACCGCACAGACACCATAGAGTGTGTGAAGGCAAAGCTTCTGAAAAGCTGGCGTATAGGACCAGCACAGGAGAGATGAACAGAGGCAGCTGGTGTCTGTGTTGTGCTTTTTCACCGAGTTGTAAAAGCAAGCAGAGCAGAAACTGGCTACTCTTTAGTTGACTGATCTAGCTAGCAAGGTAACTGCTGTTTGACAGAAAAAAAGTATTTACTCCTAGTGCTGAGCTAGTAGTGTAACTGACATGTTACGTTAGCTAATGTTTCATCCCCTCTCGACTGAAGTGAATGAACCACTAGCGGCTAGTTAGCTAGCTAGTAGCTACCACAGCCAGTTCAGTTCTAGCTAGCTATCCATCAGGTAGCAGTATCTAACAGCTGTTGTGTGTATGGAAGTGTTTTGTAGCCTTTGTTTTGTCCTGTTTCAACAGAAGTAAATTTGATAATGTACCATTGTACCATTAGCTAGAGCTAGCCAAAAGTTGGCTAACGTTAGCTAGCTAGCTAGCTCACTAACTTGAGCTATTATTTTTGCCTCAATCACACTAGACCTGAATCAAACGATGAATCCAGCAGCCAAACGACTGAAGACTAGGGCTGTCCCCGACAAAAAAAAATCTTGGTTGACCGAGAGTCGTCCTGTTCTTTCAATCAATCGATTAGTCAAAATGTTTAAACTTATTTTTATATAGACACACACCCTATGTTTGAATAAAATCAATGACATATGCATTGAGCTTGTCTGATGCTTTAAGCACACTGTTTGATTAAATAATTAAGACACACAACTGACTCAAGAAAGAGCCTGATGTTCCATCAATGATAGCGAGTGTCTGTGTGACTGGCGCACGTTGTCTCGCTCTTCTCCCTATTGCAGCGAAAAGGCACCACAGCACAGCAAGTGTTTATTGCACTGTCCGTGCTGAAGCTGCAACATCATTTCAACCATTTCGTTTTCTTACTTGTTTCTGACTGAAAAGTTCTGTCACCAAAATCCCTAATTTGTTTAGCAAAAACATTCCCTATTCCCTCAACCCTTGCTCTCTTTATGTGAAACATGTAAGCATCGCATGCATGTGACCAATAGGGCCGACCTATAGCCTATCATAATCACGTCAATAAATTGGTTATAACAAACTCCAAACACAGTAACACGTGACAGCAAAATGAATGTGGAGCAGGGGAAAAAGAAACTCGAAACGGGCGAATGTTTACTGGTCGCTCAGGAGGGAAAGGAGAAATCAGATCTGTGGAAGACATTTGACTTAGTTGTGGAAACTACTGGAGATAAAAGAAAAAGAGGGTGTAATATTATGCCAAACAGTTGCTGTTAGATTACAATATTATAATTTTTTCCTGACCATTTGGAACAGTGTAAACAGTAAATAAGTGTACCAGAGAGTCTGTTCTAACAACAACAACAAAAAAATATATAAAGCTTTTATTACAGCAGACTGAAAACAGTTGCATGCCATCGTGAATTGCGGTTTATTTATTGTTTAGGCTAATTATTGAAAGCTTCCTTTGTCATTTAATTTTAAAACTAAAACACTTGATTGCATTTCAAAGCATGAATGTCTCGTATGCTGTGTGATGGCATGAACGAATGAATGATTGATTGATACAGTAGCCTATATAGTGAAATACAGGCCTAAGTCAGTTACGGTATTAAGACTAAACAGGACGCGCTCTTATGCCTAGAGCTCGATGGTGGTTATACAAGGCTGCTATACAAAGCCTACTAATGATAACGACATTACTTATTATTATAATGATGATCATAACAATAATTGTAATAATAACAAAAGAAGGAGATGAAGAAAAAGGAGAGTGTAGGAGCGAGAGCTGTGTGCAAACAGGTGCAGTTAGATTACCATATCATTTTTCTGCCTGTTTGGAACAGTGTAGATTACAATATAATTGTTCTGCCTGTTTGGAACAGTGTAGATTACAATATAATTGTTCTGCCTGTTTGGAACAGTGTAGATTACAATATAATTGTTCTGCCTGTTTGGAACAGTGTAGATTACAATATAATTGTTCTGCCTGTTTGGAACAGTGTAGATTACAATATAATTGTTCTGCCTGTTTGGAACAGTGTAAACAACACTAAATCAATTATAAGTAAAACATCTAAAGCCTTTTATTACAGTATAGCAAAGATTAAAAACAGCCCAATCTGTGAAATTGCTTTATCGGACATTTTGCCGTTGCATGATGCTTGGTGCTCACAGAATCAGTATGCTATTAAACAAACACTAAAACAGGCAACAGAAGCAAGATCTGTCTTATTTCTGTAGATATGGATGATGTATAAAGCCAGGCACATTTAACAGTTAGGCTATTGATTATAGACTGAATTAAGTTGGTAACCTCTCTCCTCAATTTTCTTAGACAATTAGGCTAAGGCAAGGGCTGTTTCCTCATCTCTGCTGCTGCTGCCTCCGCCGCATTGTTCTCAATCCCAATATGCTGATTAACTTTGCTATTATGCACATAGCAACATAGGGAAAGGTGCCAATTCTACGGCGTACTGAAGATTATGTTTCAGAACTGCAGACAGCAACCGTATCCAACACGGGAGAATGCGTATTTGTTATAAAATAATATTAGATTTATTAGTGTTGCATCATTATTTTTTACATAATTTCAGTATCACATGTGTTAGAGTGATGGACTGTGCCATCCCCACGGCCTCCACAATGGATTAGACCACTGAGAGAGGCGCGGATCAGACCGGTGTCTTGTGCACCATGAAAAACTATTATAAAATTGTGACTGCTCGACTAAAGAAATCTGGGTCGACCAACAGTCTATCGACCAAACAATCGACCAGTTGATTAAATGGGGTCTGCCCTACTGAAGACTGATATTCTGACGTTTTTTCAACACAATGTGAGTTTTTATTAGTCAGTATAACAATGTAACGTTATTGATTTGTCAGTTTCCCTAGTTCATGCCCTACTTTTCACACTGACATGGTATAAACAGTCAGTACACAACACTATGCTTATCATGTCTTTGCAGAATCAGATGGTGACAGGTGTCCCTGCAGGGTCAGACAGCCAGGGAAGACCAGTCTACAGAGCTCAGGTGAATTTTGCAGAATATTATAACAATCAGTGAATGGATACAAAGTTCCATCTTGAGTTGATGGGTGGGCTACAGTCTGGGATCTGGAAATAATGGTAATGTAAATTATTGAACCATTGATTCTATTCTTGGTTAATATGTATAAATGTACACCAAGGTAATTCTTTGTCATGCCTCATCTGAGCAGGATCACATGGTGACAGGGGTCTCATCAGGGTCAGACAGTCAGGGAAGACCAGTCTGTGATGGCGCAGAGGTGAACTTTTGCAGATACAAAACTTTATTATCTCTGTTCAGAAAAGACAAGCAAGAAGCTTCAAAGATATAACTTATTTTAAGGCAGTCTGACAAACCTCTAAAGTTGATTTCCAAACTGTATCAAGGGTTGATAGAGGCTTTTCCTGATGACACAAAACATGTCAAACAAAAATGTGAGGAAGACCTGGGAGACACTACTGATGATGATGAATGGATATCGATATGTTTGAATGCCCAGTCATGTTCATATCATCTGAGAAGTAAATTACTGCAGTTTAAGACCATCCATAGAACGACTATATGCCAGTGAAACTGAATATCATGCACTCAGACATTTTTATTCTGCTCGAGGTGTAAAACACAAAAAGGGACATATTTGCATATGTTATGATCTTGTAAAGGCTGGCTGAATTCTGGCAAAGAGTATGTTATTTTATCTCAGCACGTCTACAGATTCTCCCTCCTCCCTTTTTGTTTGCTTGGAAATGTAGATACTGGAGACTGTTATCAGAAGAAACTGTGTAACCCAGCATTTATAGCGGCTAAGAAATGCATTGCCATTAATTGGAAGGTTGGTTATCCTCCCACAATGGACGGAGGAAATGTCAAGTTATGTATCACTACATTTTATTAATTACAAGATTAAGGGAATACTGTATACAAACCTTTCCCTTGAGACAAAAAAAAAACTTGATTGGACAGCAACCCAGGGGGGCGGGCTCCCAGTGACTACCTGAGTGACCTCATAGCCTTCCTCTGTTCCACCTTTTCGGTTCCACCTTTTCACACACCTGCCGGTAAGTGCACACGCACACAGCAGGAAACGACACACATAGCGCAGAGCCTCTCTATACCATCAGGTCTCTATTATGCGTGGGAATAGCTGATTTCCTGGTGTTTTTAGTCTTTTATGTCTAACAATGAACATTTTAACATTTATATATAGGCCTATATAAAGTTGTATAAATATAAACCTCTTCAAAAGTAGTGCACTATGTAGGGAATAGGGTGCCATTTTGGGATGCTGCCGAGATAAACAGGAAGCTGCGCTCACCCCAAAGACTGTGCAACTTTCATAAGGTCTGGATGCCTTATATGGAATACTTTATGAAAAAAAGGAGTCTGTATTGAAAACATGCCCACATCAGGGGAGATACCTATTTAGGCAATCCCTAGCTGCTGGGCTGCTCAGTCCTGGTCCTGGGTGTCTGTCGTACTGTTGGTTGTCACTCTGGCCTTGGCCTAACACACCCGAAACCAATAATGAATGTTTCACTAAGATCCTACAGCTGAGTGGGGTGTGTTAGATTGGGGCACTGCAGGGCGGTGGACACCTAGGGACAGGGCGGGGCAACCCAGCTATATTGTGTGCAAGTAAAAATACCTCTACATTACTATTAGGCCTATGAGATTAATTATATGGAGGATGTATTGTCTCTGTGTGTTAATGTGTAGGTGTATGTGTGTTTTTATTAACATTTTGTTTTCCAAACCTTTCCCTTGAGACAAAAAAAAAAAGATGGGAAGGAAGTTGTGTTGGGGAGAGAGTTGAGTTATTAACTAGACTGGTGGGGGTCGGGCGTGCAGGGTCTCAGGCTGGCTGGGCGGTCTGGCTGAAATTTGATATAGAGGATGTCTTGAACAAGACAAACAAAAGTTAAGTCTTTGTACTTTATTTGTAAGAGTTGTTCATTTGTTAGGCTATTGGTTAAAGGTGAAACACAATATTGATTATTGAATTATCATTGATCTAGTTGAGTCTTATCAATCACTTAAACATTTTAATAATGGGCATTTTTGCTTACTTTTTGTTGTTCTAACAGGTGTATATATACTGAGATCATGTGACAGATCATGTGACACTTAGATTGCACACAGGTGGACTTTATTTAACTAATAATGTGACTTCTGAAGGTAATTGGTTGCACCAGATCTTATTTAGGGGCTTCATAGCAAAGTGGGTGAATACATATGCACTGATCACTTTTCTGTTATTTTTTTTTATTATTTCACTTCACCAATTTGGACTATTTTGAGTATGTCCATTACATGAAATCCAAATAAAAATCAATTTTAAATTACAGGTTGTAACGCAACAAAATAGAAAAAAAGCCAAGGGGGATGAATACTTTTGCAAGGCACTGTAGAGACGGCTAGAAGGGACATGGATAATTTTAGATTGTGTAGAAATGCAGGAAATAAGCTTTAGATGCTCCAAAAAATGGGAGGACCCCCTGCCAAGTTATGTCACCCCCCCCCCACCACACTTATAAAATCAAAGTTGCGCCCCTGCTCCAGTACTTTATCTATGTGAATAATGACAACAGTGTTTTTATGAAGAAGTTAATCTTAGTACAAATCAATTGAATTAATTCAGGCCATAATGACGCTGAGTACCAATGTTGTGATACTGTGTTCCATGATGATGATGAATGTGCATGATAAACTTTGATGCTTTGTTGTTTGTTTTTTATTTTTGTTTTGCTTTGGTTTTGAAGAGACTTGGGGCTCTATTCAATCCTCATCTCAGAAGTTCAGCGTTACAGTGTGATTTCAATTTAAAGGCAATGTTCGCGCGTTAGCAGAGCCTGCATTCATGGTAAACACTGCATATGTCGGCTCAGTCAGAAATTACCTTTACATTTATAATGCGCAATCTGTAAGACTTCAGAGATTTTGGATGTACCGATTCCATGGCACATTGTTCATGAACTGATACACAAAACTAATAGACATCTAAACTGAATGGTCTTCAGAGAGAGATGGGAGGGGTTGAGGGTAGCTGAAGGATGGGACTAAAAACAAACAAAATATAACTATTTTAAAATATACTGTGTCCGTAAAATGTATATAGTATGTATAAACTGGAAGTAGAAGCCTAAGTGTTGTTGTCCATTAGTTTACTTCAATTAGGGGAGGGGTGGTGGAGTTAGGGGAAAATAGTAAAGAAAAAAATAATAATTTCAAAAACACTTCAGCGATAGAGATTTAATAGAGCCCTAGCTTGGTTTCTGAAGATAACGATGATGTTGACGAAGATGATATGATGATGATGATGTTGGTAAGAGGAAGATGCTTCTTAATTGTCATGTATACATGTGGATGAACACGGAGAAGGAGTGTGGTGGTCAAGCTACAAGATTTGTCCTTTTGTAATTAAGTGAAATACATTGTATTTATTGCTATGTTTTACATATAAAACCAGTGAAAAACATGATTTTGAAGGGATGTCGATGTAAAAGTTTAGATGTTAATAAAAGCCTTTATTTTTAATAACTTTTCTCAGTTAGTTATTATTGCTTTTCAGGCACATTGGTGATACTGTAAATCAAAACTGAGATGGCTAAGACAATTAATTTAGAAGATGCCGATTAGATATTGCTGGGTTTGTAAAATCACACTGTCACGAGAATTTCTATCTCTAATTAATCAAACTTAATGCTCTGAATAATTCCCAGAGGGTGTAAATTCTCTGGTTTAATCATGAATTAAACAAAGGTCCGCTACCAGCAAGAATTATCTGTATTTTTATTCATGGAGAGCTCTGGCGCCAAAAAATACATACACAGCCTTTATACCCCCTGACACACAAAGGCACTTTGCTCCGCCCACCTTTAAACAGCTCCTCAGTCCCCTTCACCCTGGAATGCTTTCTCAGCAGTTTCTAACTCCTCCCCCTCTGTTAGTGGGTTGACACTACATTATAACTCTAACACCGTTCACACATTTATACTGTATTTGGGGTGAAATCCTTTAGTCATTATTCTTAAAATACAAATTAATCTATCACACACACATGTTTTTCTGCGGAGTGATGTGAAAACGTTCAGCTGCTGGTGAGAAGTCTCTCTTCCTCTCTCTCTCTTGCTCTCTTTTTCTCACACTGTCCTTTAAGTAATGTTTTTCATTCTATTTTTTTTTTCATTCCCCTCACACCATCTCCTCCTCTCTCTTCCTCCGTTTCTCCCTCTCTCTTATTATTTCATGTCTGCTCTTAGCTATTCCTTCTCCGTTCACCCCACTGCTTGCCCCATGCTTCTGCACATGCTCAGTACTTGAGGCTGCCCTCTGTGAGCACTGCTTAGCGGTGGATGGGAGACTAATGCATACAAATTGCCTCTGTCAGCCCAAACATTGCTGAAGTTCCAGAGCACACATCATCTCTGTGCTTATTTCTTTCTTTATTTGCATCCCCATTAGCTTTTGCAGAAGCAGCAGCTACTCTTCCTGTGGTCCAGTGTGTGTGTGTGTTTGTGTGTGTGTGTGTGTGTGTGTGTGTGTGTGTGTGTGTGTGTGTGTGTGTGTGTGTGTGTGTGTGTGTGTGTGTGTGTGTGTGTGTGTGTGTGTGTGTGTGTGTGTGTGTGTGTGTGTGTGTGTGTGTGTGCCTGCCTGCCTGCGTGACAGCAGCCTGAGATTTATGTCCTGATGCATAAGAACAGGAACAGACTTAACAATAGTACTACTTTCAAGTATTTTTACTTAAGTACTTCACACCACTGGCTGTTTAACAGTCTGATGGCCTGGGAATAGAAGCTGTTTATCAGTCTCTCTGTCCCAGCTTTGATGCACCTGTACTGTCTCCGCCTTCTAGATGGTAGTGGGTTGAACAGGCCGTGGCTTGGGTGGCTGAGGTCCTTGACAAAACAGAGATGCTAGTTCTAGGTCCCAAGAAACAAAGAGATCTGCTGTCGGATCTGACAATGAATCTCGATGGTTATACAGCCGTCTCAAAAATAAAACTATGAAGGACCTCGCCGTTACTCTGGACCCTGATCTCTCTTTTAACTAACATAATAACAAATATTTCAACAGCAGCCTTTTTCCATCTTCGTAAAAATGCACAAATCTGAAATGTTTACTGCTAACCTACAAAGTTTTACATGGACTTGCTCCTACCTATCTCTCAGATTTGGTCCTGCCGTACATACCTACACGTACGCTACGGTCATAAGACGCTGGCCTACTTATTGTTCCTATAATTTCTAAGCAAACAGCTGGAGGCAGGGCTTTCTCCTATAGAGCTACATTTTTATGGAATAGTCTGCCGATCTATTTGAGAGACGCTGACTCGGTCTCAACCTTTAAGTCTTTACTGAAGACTCATCTTACAGTAGCTCCTATGATTGACTGTAGTTTGGCCCAGGGGTCCGAAGGTGAACGGCAAGGCAAGGAGTGACGAATCACCCTGGCTGTCTCTGCCTGGCTGGCACCCCTCTCTCCACTGGGATTCTCTGCCTCTGACCCTATTACGGGGGCTGAGTCACTGGCTTGCTCGTGCTTTCTCATACTGTCCCTTGGAGGGGTGCATTACGCTATACTCGACCGGAGTGGGTTGAGTCACTGACGTGAACTTCCTTCCTGTCCTCGGGCTCATGCGGTGGGGAAGATATTCGTGGGCAGTACTTGGCCTTGTCTCAGGGTAGTAAGTTAGTGGTCTGTTGATATCCCTTTGGTCAAATCAAATCAAATCAAATCAAATTTTATTGGTCACATGCGCCGAATACAACAGGTGCAGACGTTACAGTGAAATGCTTACTTACAGCCCTTAACCAACAGTGCATTTATTTTAAACAAAAAAAGTAAAAATAAAACAACAAAAAAAGTGTTGAGAAAAAAAGAGCAGAAGTAAAATAAAATACCAGTAGGGAGGCTATATATACAGGGGGGTACCGGTGCAGAGTCAATGTGCGGGGGCACCGGCTAGTTGAGATAGTTGAAGTAATATGTACATGTGGGTAGAGTTAAAGTGACTATGCCTAAATAATTAACAGAGTAGCAGCAGCGTAAAAAGGATGGGGTGGGGGGGCAGTGCAAATAGTCCGGGTAGCCATGATTAGCTGTTCAGGAGTCTTATGGCTTGGGGGTAGAAGCTGTTGAGAAGTCTTTTGGACCTAGACTTGGCACTCCGGTACCGCTTGCCGTGCGGTAGCAGAGAGAACAGTCTATGACTAGGGTGGCTGGAGTCTTTGACAATTTTGAGGGCCTTCCTCTGACACTGCCTGGTATAGAGGTCCTGGATGGCAGGAAGCTTGGCCCCAGTGATGTACTGGGCCGTACGCACTACCCTCTGTAGTGCCTTGCGGTCGGAGGCCACCCTTTGCCAGCTTTGCACATTCTACAAAAAATACATTGTAGAATAATAGTGAAGACATGAATTAACACATATGGAATCATGTAGTAAACAAAAAAGTGTTAAACAAATCAAAATATATTTTATATTTGAGATTCTTCAAATAGCCACCCTTTGCCAGCTTTGCACACTCTTGGCATTATCTCAACCAGCTTCACCTGGAATGCTTTTCTAACAGTCTTTAAGGAGTTCCCATGTATGCTGAGCACTTGTTGGCTGCTTTTCCTTCACTCTGCGGTCCGACTCATCCCAAACCATCTCAATTGGGTTGAGGTCGGTGGATTGTGGAGGCCAGATCATCTGATGCAGCACTCCATCACTCTCCTTCTTGGTAAAATAGCCCTTACACAGCCTGGAGGTGTGTTGGGTCATTGTCCTGTTGAAAAACAAATGATAGTCCCACTAAGCCCAAATCAGATGGGATAGCGTATCGCTGCAGAATGCTGTGGTAGCCATGCTGATTAAGTGTGCCTTGAATTCTAAATAAATCACAGAAAGCATCACCATCAATGCACCACCACACCATAACACCTCCTCCTCCATGCTTTACGGTGGGAACTACACATGCAGAGATCATCAGTTCACCCACACCGCGTCTCACAAAGACACGGCGGTTGGAACCAAAAATCTCAAATTTGGACTCCAGACCAAAGGACACATTTCCATCGATTTAATGTCCATTCCTCGTGTTTCTTGGCCCAAGCAGGTCTCTTCTTCTTATTGGTGTCCTTTAGTAGTGGTTTCTTTGCAGGAATTCAACCATGTAGGCCTGATTCACACAGTCCTCTCTGAACAGTTGATGTTGAGATGTGTCTGTTACTTTAACTCTGTGAAGCATTTATTTGGGCTGCAATCTGAGGTGCAGTTATTCTAATGAACTTATCCTCTGCAGCAGAAGTAACTCTGGGTCTTCCATTCCTGTGGCGGTCCTCATGAGAGCCAGTTTCATCATATTGCTTGATGGTTTTTGCGACTGCACTTGAAGAAACTTTCAATGTTTTTTGTCACAACACAACTGATTGGCTCAAACACATTAAGAAGGAAAGATAAATTCCACAAATTAACTTTTAAGAAGTCACACCTGTTAATTGAAATGCATTCCAGGTGACTACCTCATGATGCTGGTTGAGAGAATGCCAAGAGTGTGCAAAGCTGTCATCAAGGCAAAGGGTGGCTATTTGAAGAATCTCAAATATAAAATATATTTTGATTTGTTTATCCCTTTTTTGGTTACTACATGATTCCATATGTATTATTTCATAGTTTTGATGTCTTCACTATTATTCTACAATGTAGAAAATTGTAAAAAGAAAGAAAAACCCTGGAATGAGTAGGTGTGTCCAAACTTTTTACTGGTACTGTATGTTAACCTAACTTGGAAAACTCTGGTCCCTATAAGGTATGACAGTGATTAATCAGTTGTGAAAAGGTTTTATATGGGCTATGATGGGACCAGTTTTTCCTAATCAGGTGACATGGTTAAAAAAAACTCCTGAAAAAAACTCCTGCCCCTGGGGGGGATGAAAACCCTGTCAAACTGCAGCTATCTTATATTTGTTCATATAGACTAAATTAGGAGGGGGATTTCCTCTACCCAGACACATAGACAACAACTGATAGACAATAGAACTCACAGGGCTGAGCTTGCTTTATGCATGTTTTCATCATGCAGGCCTATGCAACTGTAGGCCTTATAAAATAATAATAATAATAATAATATGCCATTTAGCAGACGCTTTTATCCAAAGCGACTTACAGTCATACGACTTACAAAAATGTACTCACATCTGTCATCACTATTATGTTGATTGATTAATTCCAGTTAATAATTGTGGATTAAAAACGTATAGGCAGCCTAGCCATCCCAATTTTGAATATAAACTAAATTTGATCACATTCACATTTTCTCCTGACACACAAATGGACTACAAATACCTAACGTTACCAATTAGTTTACCCTGACCAGATGGACAGGGCACATAGGCTGTATGCATCTGCTCTTATTAGTAGCCTACAGTTGATCAGACTGAAAAATTGTCTCATTTTCATCCCATACAGCATGTCAGATTTCTAATGTTTAGGTGTAGCCTAGGCTGCTGCAGCATTTATGCCATGAGTTTGTGCTTGTGTCTGTCCAGAGTAATTATGTGTTATCATCTTTGCTAAATAAATATCAGAGGAAAGTGGAAACCTACTTGAGCGCACGTGAAAAAAATGTGCTGCGTCAACCTCTCTCTTGAATCTACATTTTCTATGGATGAATGCTAACAAATCATTTGGAATTGTTTTCGACATCCTACACTCCATTCGAAAGTTAGATATGTTCAGCAAGTAAAGTATCATAACGTGCAATTACCTCTGCAAGCTCCTTGTAGTTGCCCTTCTTGCCGGAACTTTCCCTCTCATCGTGTCCTATCGATGCAGATTTTTCCCAGAAGCTTGAATCTGATGTGGGCATTTATATGCTCCCTGCTTTTGTTTTGCCATTTAGCTGAACAATCCATTTTCTTCAGGTCACTTCGAACAAGGCTTTCCAAAAAGCAGGCAAACCAGCAATACAGGCGGCTTGGTGAAAGGCTCCCTGTTAACCAGCTATACTGTTGATACCAGTTGGTATTGAACGCCCTCACGTTTTCTTCCTTCTTCGTGAAACTGATCTCAGGCAGAGGTCGACCCTCGCTTTTAATTCGCACCTTTTCCGTGTATCCAGAGAATGAAAGGGGTTCTTCAACAAAAAGACCACAATATTTTCGGCAGCATTGGCCATTCTACCATTCTGGCGGAGAGAACTGCACACTCGTGCTGGTAGCTAGCTAGCTACTGAAGTTAGCAAGAAAACTATTTATAATATACCTCCTCTGTCTCCTGTAATTTGAAAAAACTGAATTGTATAGTATCCAAAAAATGCTCAACTATCACCCTTCACTCTTAATCTCTATCCAACAATGTCACCAAGCTTCTCAACACATAGAACCCCCATAATGCTCTGTGGCACAATCCCAATACAACACACTAGGTTCATTCTCTGATCCTAATTCTATGATTGGATGGACAACATGTCAGTTCATACTGCAAAAGCTTTGATTGGATGGAGGACATCCTCCAGAAGTGGTCATAATTACCATGTATGTCTATGGAAGGGGGTGAGGCCTACGAGCCTCCTAGGTTTTGTATTGAAGTCAATGTAGCCAGAGGAGGATGGAAGCTAGCTGTCCTACGGCTACACCAGGGGTGGGCAAACCTTTTGGCTCAAGGGCCACATTGAGTTTTTGAAACCAAGTGAAGGGCCACATACAGTGCCTTGCAAAAGTATTCATCCCCCTTGGCGTTTTTCCTATTTTGTTACATTACAACCTGTAATTTAAATGGATTTTTATTTGGATTTCATGTAATGGACATACACAAAATAGTCCAAATTAGTGAAGTGAAATGAAAAAAATTACTTGTTTCAAACAATAAAAAAAAAAAAAAAATGGAAAAGTGGTGTGTGCATATGTATTCACCCCCTTTGCTATGAAGCCCCTAAATAAGATCTGGTGCAACCAATTACCTTCAGAAGTCACATAATTAGTTAAAGAAAGTCCACCTGTGTGCAATCTAAGTGTCGTATGATCTGTCACATGATCTCAGTATATATACACCTGTTCTGAAAGGCTCCAGGGTCTGCAACACCGCTAAGCAAGGGGCACCACCAAGCAAGCGGCAACATGAAGACCAAGGAGCTCTCCAAACAGGTCAGGGACAAAGTTGTGGAGAAGTACAGATCAGGGTTGGGTTATACAAAAATATCCGAAACTTTGAACATCCCACAGAGCACCATTAAATCCATTATTAAAAAGAATATGGCACCACAACAAACCTGCCAATAGAGGACCACCCACCAAAACTCACAGACCAGGCAAGGAGGGCATTCATCAGAGGCAACAAAGAGACCAAAGATAACCCTGAAGGAGCTGCAAAGCTTCACAGCGGAGATTGGAGTATCTGTCCATAGGACCACTTTAAGCCGTACACACCACAGAGCTGGGCTTTACAGAAGAGTGGCCAGAAAAAAGCCATTGATTAATGAACAAAATAAGCAAACACATTTGGTGTTCGTCAAAAGGCATGTGGGAGACTCCCCAAACATATGGAAGAAGGTACTCTGGTCAGATGAGACTAAAATTGAGCTTTTTGGCCGTCAAGGAAAACGCTATGTCTGGCGCAAACCCAACACCTCTCATCACCCCGAGAACACCATCCCCACAGTGAAGCATGGTGGTGGCAGCATCATGCTGTGGGGATGTTTTTCATTGGCAGGTACTGGGAAACTGGTCAGAATTGAAGGAATGATGGATGGCGCTAAATAAAGGGAAATTCTTGAGGGAAACCTGTTTCAGTCTTCCAGAGATTTGAGAATGGGACGGAGGTTCAACTTCTAACAGGACAATGACCCTAAGCATACTGCTAAAGCAACACTCGAGTGGTTTAAGGGGAAACATTTAAATGTCTTGGAATGGCCTAGTCAAAGCCCAGACCTCAATCCAATTCAGAATCTGTGGTATGACTTAAAGATTGCTGTACACCAGCGGAACCCATCCAACTTGAAGGAGCTGGAGCAGTTTTGCCTTGAAGAATGGGCAAAAATCCCAGTGGCTAGATGTTTCAAGCTTATAGAGACATACCCCAAGAGACTTGCAGCTGTAATTGCTGCAAAAGGTGGCTCTACAAAGTATTGACTTTGGGGGGGTGAATAGTTATGCATGCTCAAGTTTTCTTTTTTTTTTTTGTCTTATTTTTTGTTTGTTTCATAATAAAAAATATTTTGCATCTTCAAAGTGGTAGGCATGTTGTGTAAATCAAATGATACAAATACCCTAAAAATCCATTTTTATTCCAGGTTGTAAGGCAACAAAATAGGAAAAATGCCAAGGGGGATGAACATTTTCGCAAGCCACTGTACTATATGCGTGACAAAACATTTGAAGCCTTTATTCATTTTCACATTGACACACAACTACTTGTGTACTGTAGGTGTACATATGCATGCAGAACAATTCTACCCTTGTACCATCTCTACCCTGGTTTTCACAAAATTTTTACAAAATGGATATAATTTATAAAATCACAGACACAGTCAAACACACACACAGATCCTGCATCTCTACATTTGTAAAGTACAATCAAACTTACTGTCACAACATGCAAACTTCAAAAAATATATATATTATATGACTGTAGACATGCAAAATGTTTAAAAAAAAAACGTTTCTAAAATTTGAGTGTAACATATGGTAAGAGCATCCGTTTCATTTGGAATGGTCTGTTTTTTAAAGCATATTAAGGAACAATTCTCATCTCCATTGTGAGCCATATTTACAGTTATCCAATCACCTCAGCCCAAATATGACTGATTAGTTATTGCCTGTATCCAAGTGCATTGCTGGATAATTCTCACTGCATAACCATCCTCATGAAAAAGCATAATCCTTGCCTATCCCAGTCACGGTTATTCAAGTCTTAATGTGAACAATGGGTCTGGTCACCTCTCTTGGCAAGGGCATCAAAGTCTAGTGTCATCTTTGATGTAGAGATTCTCAGAACAGCGGACAAGTGATAATTTGTAAAATTTGACCTGTGTTGGGATTTGTTGTAATTCATGACTGAGAACGTTTGTTCACACACATATGTGGACCGGAATAAAACAAGCATCCTTTGGGCGTGCTTTTTAATTTTTGGAAACTTTGTTTCATTCAGTGAGCCATAGAACTGGTCTATTGTTGCTGTTTTGTACTTCTCCTTCAAAGGACTGTCACATTGGATGTCGTTGAGCTCCAATTGTGTGTCTGGTGGTGCTTTCTCACTGTCGAAAGACAGGGGGCATGATACAAGCTCCAGCTCATTCTCGATCTTGGTCAAGTCTGAGAAGCGGCGGGAAACCTCAGCGTGCCGATCAAAGTGCTACTGTATGTCTCAGTGTAGCACTGCGATGTGGGCGAGGCCAGTGCGGCCAGTGTCGGAAAACGAATGAGAGACCGGCTGCTCATTTGTCTGGAGAACAACATAAGTTTGGCCTTGAATGCTTTCATGTTGGAATACAGTTCATGCACAAAAACACAATTTCCCTGCAGTTTCACATTTAGATCGTTCAGATGCCCCAATATGTCCACACCGAAAGCAAAGTTGCCCAGCCAGTCTGTGTCGTCAGCTTTACCAACCATATCAAGGAACATACCAATCTCCCCTCTCAGTTCCCACACACGGTGAAATACTTTCCCCAGGCTTAGCCAGCGCACATTTGAATGGTACAACAAGTCCTGGTGCTCTGCCTCTGTGTCATTGAGCAGCTGAATGAACTGACGATGGTTAAGCCCCCTTGCCTGTAGACACACTTTTAGCATGCTTGCTTGAAAAATGATGATTGAGATTATGTTCCTTAAAAACGGCAACACTTTCTTGGCATATCAGACATACCACCTTATGTCCAATATTAGTAAAAAAAAGTATTTTGCTGTCCATTCTTCTTTAAACACATGACATTCAGAATCCACTTTTCTCATTTTCGCAGCACTCATTGTTCACGTCAATAGTCGTCAAGCAACGAAGTGGCTATGATGAGTGAGCGCATTCTGAATCTGACTGTAGGCCCAAATACAGAGCGCGCTGCCAGGCTACAGCGCCATCTATTGGAGGTTGTTTGTATATCATGAATGAGTAATTTTATGACAAAAATCGTAACTCAAATATAATAATATTGAATACATTTTAAAAATGTATCGCGGATTGAAGTGCCCAGCGGGCCGTACTTTGCCCCCCCTTGGCTACACCATGGTGCTACCCCAGACAGCGCTGTTGAAGTTACTGTAGACCGTCATTGCAAAACAGTGTATTTTAATCAATTAATTGGTGACATATTAATATATTTAGTATAGTTTTATCTTAAAAGGATAACTTTTTTAATGTTTCTAATGTTTTTATTTTTATGAAATTTCACTGAGGAGGATGGTCCCCTTCCTCCTCTGAGGAGCCTCCACTGGCCTGCGGCTATGGAACCCTGACCTGTTCACCGGACGTGCTACCTTGTCGTGCTGCTGATCCAGTTTCTGCTGTTCTGCCTGCGGCTATGGAACCCTGACCTGTTCACCGGTCATGCTGCCTTGTCCCGGACCTGCTGTTTCGACCCTCCCTCTCCCTCTATCTATCTCTCTCTCTACCGCACCTGCTGTCTCGACCTCTGAATGCTCGGCAATGAAAAGCCAACTGACATTGACTCCTGTGGTGCTGACCTGTTGCACCCTCTATAACCACTGTGATTATTATTTGACCCTGCTGGTCATCTATGAACGTTTGAACATCTTGAAGAACGATCTGGCCTTAATGGCCATGTACTCTTATAATCTCCAGCCGGCACAGTCAGAAGAGGACTGGCCACCCCTCAAAACCTGGTTCCTCTCTAGGTTTCTTCTTAGGTTCCAGTCTTTCTAGGAAGTTTTTCCTAGCCACCGGGTTTGTACTTCTGCATTGCTTGCTCTCTGGGGTTTTAGGTTGGGTTTCTGTATAAGCACTTTGTGACAACTGCTGATGTAAAAAGGGCTTTATAAATACATTTTGATTTATTGATGATCTTCTTGGCCTTCCTGTGACACCGGGTGCTGTAGATATCCTGGAAGGCAGGCAGTGTGCCCCCGATGGTGAGTTGGGCTGACCGCATCACCCTCTGGAGTGCCCTGCGGTTGTGGCTAGTGCAATTGCCATACCAGGTGATGATACAGCCCGACAGAATGCTCTCAATGGTGCATCAAATAGTTTTCAGCCTCCTGATGTTGAAGAAGCGCTTTTGTGCCTTCTTCACCACACTGTCTGTGTGACAGGACCATTTCAGGAGCTTTTGACCCTCTACACTGCGGCCCCGTCGACGTGGATGGGGGTGTGCTCTCTCTGCTGTCTCGTGTAGTCCATGATCAGCTCCTTCATTTCGTTGATGTTGGGGGAGAGGTTATTTTCCAGGCACCACTCCACCAAGGCACTCACCTCCTCCCTATAGGCTGTCTTGTCATTGTTGGTTATCAGGCCTACCAATGTTGTGTCGTCAGCAAACTTGATGATTGAGTTGGAGACGTGCATGGCCATACAGTCATGGGTGAACAGGAAGTACAGGAGGGGGCTGAGCACGCACCCCTGTGGGGCCCCATGTTGTGGATCAGCGTGGCAGAGGTGTTGTTGCCTACCTTTACCTCCTGGGGTCAGCCAGTCAGGAAGTCCAGGACCCAGTTGCACAGGGAGGGGTACAGACCCAGGGCCCTGAGCTTAGTGATGAGCTTGGAGGGAACTATGGTGTTGAAGGTTGAGCTGTAGTCAAAGAACAGCATTCATACATAGGTATTCCTCTTGTCCAGGTGGGATAGGGCAGTGTGCATTGCAATTTGCATCGTCCATGGATCTTTTGGGGCAGTATGCAAATTTTACTGGGTCACGGGTGTCAGGTAAGATGGTGGTATGGTCTTTAACTAGCCTCTCAAAACACTTCATGATTACAGAAGCGAGTGCTACGGGGCGATAGTAATTTAGTTCAGTTACCTTTGCTTTCTTGGGTACAGGAACTATGGTGGATATCTTGAAGCAAGTGGGACAACAGACTGGGATAGTGATAGATTGAATATGTCCATAAACACTCCAGCCAGCTGGTCTGCACATGCTCTGAGGATGCGGCTTGGGATGCCGTCTGTGCCGGCAGCCTTGCGAGGGTTAACACGCTTAAATGTCTTACTTACGTCGGCTACGGAGATCAGGAGCACACAGTCCTTGTGAGTGGTGGCATTTTATGCGGTCTGAATTTGATGGTGAGGTATTCCAGACCGGGAGAACAAAAGGAGTTATTTTTTGTTCCTGTCCACGTGATGAACGGAGAACGCCGCTGGTTGTATGGACGGGGACAATATATACAGTGAGGGAAAAAAGTATTTGATCCCCTGCTGATTTTGTACGTTTGCCCACTGACAAAGACATGATCAGTCAAAATGTTTTATGGTAGATTTATTTGAACAATGAGAGACAGAATAACAACAACAAAATCCAGAAAAAGGCATGTCAAAAATGTTATAAATTGATTTGCATTTCAATGAGGGAAATAAGTATTTGACCCCTCTGCAAAACATTTCACAGATGTCAGATGTTTCTTGTAGTTGGCCACCAGGTTTGCACACATCTCAGGAGGGATTTTGTTCCACTCCTCTTTGCAGATCTTCTCCAAGTCATTCACGTTTAGAGGCTGACTTTTTGCAACTCGAACCTTCAGCTCCCTCCACAGATTTTCTATGGGATTAAGGTCTGGAGACTGGCTAGGCCACTCCAGGACCTTAATGTGCTTCTTCTTGAGCCACTCCTTTGTTGCCTTGGCCGAGTGTTTTGGGTCATTGTCATGCTGGAATACCCATCCACGACCCATTTTCAATGCCTTGGCTGAGGGAAGGAGGTTCTCACCCAAGATTTGACGGTACATGGCCCCGTCCATCATCCCTTTGATGCGGTGAAGATGTCCTGTCCCCTTAGCAGAAAAACACCCCCAAAGCATAATGTTTCCACCTCCATGTTTGACGGTGGGGATGGTGTTCTTGGGGTCATAGGCAGCATTCCTCCTTCTCCAAACACGGCGAGTTGAGTTGATGCCAAAGAGCTCCATTTTGGTCTCATCTGACCACAACACTTTCACCCAGTTCTCCTCTGAATCATTCAGATGTTCATTGGCAAACTTCAGACAGGCCTGTATATGTGCTTTCTTGAGCAGGGGGACCTTGTGGGCGCTGCAGGATTTCAGTCCTTCACGGAATAGTGTGTTACCAATTGTTTTCTTGGTGACTATGGTCCCAGCTGCCTTGAGATCATTGACAAGATCCTCCCATGTAGTTCTGGGCTGATTCCTCACTGTTCTCATGATCATTGCAACTCCACGAGGTGAGATCTTGCATGGAGCCCCAGGCCGAGGGAGATTGACAGTTCTTTTGTGTTTCTTCCATTTGCGAATAATCGTACCAACTATTGTCACCTTCTCACCAAGCTGCTTGGCGATGGTCTTTTAGCCCATTCCAGCCTTGTGTAGGTCTACAATCTTGTCCCTGACATCCTTGGAGAGCTCTTTGGTCTTGGCCATGGTGGAGAGTTTGGAATCTGATTGATTGATTGCTTCTGTGGACAGGTGTCTTTTATACAGGTAACAAGCTGAGATTAGGAGCACTCCCTTTAAGAGTGTGCTCCTAATCTCAGCTCATTACCTGTTTAAAGACACCTGGGAGCCAGAAATCTTTCTGATTGAGAGGGGGTCAAATACTTATTTCCCTCATTAAAATGCTAATCAATTTATAACATTTTTGACATGCGTTTATCTAGATTTTTTTGTTGTTATTCTGTCTCTCACTGTTCAAATAAACCTACCATTAAAATGATAGACTGATCATTTCTTTGTCAGTGGGCAAACGTACAAAATCAGCAGGGGATCAAATACTTTCTTCCCTCACTGTATACGGAGAGAGCCACGATTCTGTAAAACAGAGTATGTTACGGTCCCTTATGTCTCTCTGGAAGGAAATCCTTAACCTGAGCTTGTCTACTTTATTGTCCAGGGACTGAACGTTAGCGAGTAATATACTTGGAACGGTTTGCTCGCCGCCTGAGTCTGACTAGGACCCACCCCTCTTCTCCGGCGGCAATGTTTTGGAATATCACGTGGGATGAATGGAGCTGCCTCGGGCGTTGTTCTTCAAACAAAGCATCCAGGTCCGGGAAATCACATTTCTGGTCAAGTATGTTGCAGTGTAACGTTTTATTTTTATTTTTTTAAAGCAGTGTTCTTCACTTCTGGTCCTGGAGGGCCACAGGGCTAGGATTAGGGTAAGGATTGTGGTTAAGGATAGGTTAGGGTGGGGGTTAAGGGTTAGGGTTGTGGTTGAGGCTAGGGTAAGGGTTGAACCGGGATGTGGACATGAAGCTAAGTTTAGGGTTGTGTTTGAGGGTTAGGGTTGTGGTTGAGGCTAGGGTTGAACCGGGATGTGGACATGAAGCTAAGTTTAGGGTTGTGTTTGAGGGTTAGGGTTGTGGTAGAGGCTAGGGTTAGGGTTGAACCGGGTTGTGGACATGAAGCTAGGATTAGGGTTAGGGCATAGACATAGTTAGGGTACTGAACTTGGCTATAACCTGTTTTTGCAAGGACACTGCCACTGAGTGCTTCCACCATTTTAAAGTAGTCATCTGGATGGGGATTCCTATGGGTTAGAGCAGGGTTCTTCAATTCCAGTCCTGGAGGGCCGAAACACTTCTGTTTTTTATTTCTACCTGGTAGTTAATTGCACTCACCTGGTGTCCCAGGTCTGAATTAGCCCCTGATTAGAAGGAGAGGATGAAAAACAGAGGTGTTTCGGCCCTCCAGGACCGGAATTGAAGAACCCTGGGTTAGAGCATTGTCTTCTTCTTCAAATTGGGTACTATGGTTTGTAAATGGCTTTAAGCTATATCACTGCCATCTAGTGGTCACAATAAATGAATGACACTCAAGATTTGGTTCAGGACTCCAGCACTGCTGTTGGCGGTAAATCACCAATATTAGTTTTACACTTTTTCAAACACAAAATTTTAAAAAAAATGGAGATATAGCCTCCAATGGTGCTGCTCATGCTTTCACCGACTCCATAATGGCACAGATGCGAAGTTGATACCTCTTTCCATCTCTATGGGTTAGGCTTATGTCTTTACTTTCTATTTTGTTTGTGATATTCCTGTTTTCTCTATGCCACTAAGCAGTCTAATTGGGGCGTCCAGACCCAGTGATGCCTCCTCTCACAGTTCAGTTATGAATAATTGAGCTGTTAGCACTGTTCTGTCTGATGCTTGTTTGGCTTTGCCGTGTGTTTTCATCCTGTTTCTCTAGCAGAGGCACAGTATGTTCGCAGTCCTCTGGTACATTTCCAGTACATAATTAAGACCCAACATGTCCTCCCTGCCAACCACTTACAGTATCTCAGTTACCATAGAAATGGTCAGGCAGACACGAATGCCACACACACACACACTAAAACTATGAGCAGCAGAGAATAATGTTGTCTTCACGTTTTCTGAATTTTTGAATATATACAGGTTTCTATTTGGTGTGGTAAATATTCACTGTATGTTTACAGTAGTGCCTTGTCCCATTGAGATTTGTCTAGACTTCATTCTACCCTCTTCTCTTTGCTTTGACGATGATCTTCAATACGATATCTGATGTATAATCCGCAGCTAGCTAGTGTATGTTCCTGGGACAGCAGTGATAACAGATATATTCATTCAGTATTTAAGAGAGCTGGGGCCAACTGCAGAGCAGCACAAACAACATATTGTTATTCACTAAGGGGAATTTACGCCTTTCCTACACATGCCTTTCCTACGCACTTATCAGCATTTGGTATTCAGACTTACCTTATTCAGTTGCATAACACTCTATGCAGGTGTGGCTACCTTGCGTGTTCTGAATACATTTCATTCAACAGCTGAAAACCCTCCCACTTGCTGGCCAACAGATTTTCTCGTGGAGTTTGCATTCAACAGGGTTTTCGGTACATTTATCTTAAGCCTTCCCTTCAAATACGGTGTACCTTTTAGTTAGAATTTTGTCGACAGACTCACTAGAATATATAGAGAGAACGGGATCCGAATATTAGGGATCAGAAACCCATCTAAATACATGCATATTCTAATATGTTTCAGCACCAATTGGTAGATTTAAAAATACTCTGATCTTGTAGAATATTTAGGTTTATAAATGTATTTATGAATCATAAACAAATGTTAGGAGAGTCTTTACGCACTAAAGGAAACAGTGGTTTGATTCATTCAAACCCATGGTAATGTTGGAAGATTAGTGTACATATAATTACCCATTATAGGTAACACTTTACTTGACACCCAGCATCATAACACATTATGACACGGTAATAACCATGTAATAATATGTAATAAAAGCTGACACAACTTGTCATAACGTTTCATAATATGGTCATAACACTGTCATTACCCATATATTTACACCTGTTGTGGCATATATTGCGTTATTTTATGGCTGGATATGACTCTTACATAAGACTGTCAAAACCCACAATTATTCAAATGTGTGTTTCACTGCCAAGAAGTTTCCTTTAGTTTGTTTCTTAAATCCTTTGTTGTTGTTGTAATGAATTCTTTACAGTCATGTTTTTTTCATCATATTTTAAATAACTTTCAGAAAATACACTTAATGACACTGCCATGAAGCATTATGACCATCCTGTGTCACTTTACTTGGACTAAGAAAATGCACTTTATGACACTGTCAAGAAGCATTATGACCATCCTATGTCACTTTACTTGGACTAAGAAAATGCACTTTATGACACTGTCAAGAAGCATTATGACCATCATGATCATATAAGCCAGATAGGCCTATCAGGTACATTCCCTTATGTCAGTCATCAGTCTAAAAGAGGGTGTCTTATCCTGCTCCTGAAATCTGCTCCTGCATTCATCCCAATCAGCAACAGAGCCTTGGGGTATGTGCATGTCTGACAATAATGTGTGCGCAATTACAATGATAATAGGGTCAATTTCAGAAAATGTTATATAAAATAAACATACTGTTGACAAGTAGGCTATGGTGTAATGGAATGTTTTGCCTTGTGTGGTAGGTTTTGTGGGTGTCATAATTAGCCATAAAGTAACTACCGTGGTAGGTTTTGTGGGTTTTTACACTCTTATGTAGGTGTTATAACCAGCCATTAAGTAACGCAATATTTGTCACAACAGGTCTAAATATATGTGTGGGTTATGACCATATTATGATAGGTTATGACAAGTTATGTCAAATGTTATGACATATTATGACATGGTTATGACCGTGTCATAACGTTGGGTGTTAAGTAAACGCGAATTATATGGAGAATAGTGTACAATAGTAGGCTATACCCTCGTCTATTGCCTGCACTAACCATGAAACTGTGTGATTGCATCATGTGTCCGGTTCAAACTGCTATGGCTTGGTCTGTGCTCAGCTCCATAACGATTGAATTAGTCTACATGTTAAACTGTTACTTGTATTTATGAGCGGTATTGACATGTTGAATGCACCGAGCTGTCTGTTTAAACTACTAGCACATAGCTCAAACATCCATGCATACCCCACAAGACATGCCACTAGAGGTCTCTTCACAGTCCCCAAGTCCAGAACAGACTATGGGAGGCGCACAGTACTACAGTACTATTTGCATTGCCCCCCCACCCCACCCCACCCCAACCCACTCTTTTACGCTGCTGCTACTCTGTTTATTATTTATGCATAGTCACTTTAACTCTACCCACATGTACATATTACCTCAATTACCTCGACTAACTGGTGCCCCCGAACATTGACTCTGTACCGGTACCCTCCTGTATATAGCCTCCCTACTGTTCTTTTATTTTACTGCTGCTCTTTAATTATTTGCTATTTTTTATTTTTTACTTAACTATTTTTAACTTAACATTAAAAAAAAACTTTAAAAAAAAAAACTTTAAAACTACATTGTTGGTTAAAGGCTTGTAAGTAAGCATTTCACTGTAATGTCTACACCTGTTGTATTCGGCGCATGTGGCAAATACAATTTGATTTGATTTGAATTTGAATTTGTCTACCACTCCAACAGATGCCATTTCCATCGCTATTCACACGGTCATAACACATCTGGACAAGACAAACACCTATGTGAGAATGCTGTTCATTGACTACAGTTCAGCATTCAACACCATTGTTCCCTTCAAGCTCGACACCAAGCTCAGAGCCCTCTGAGACTGGATCCTGGACTTCCTGACGGGCAGACCATAGGCTGTGAGGATTGGCAACAACACCTCCACACTGACTCTTAACACAGGGGCTCCCCCAGGGGTGTGTGCTCAGTCCTCTGCTGTACTCCCTGTTCACCCACTGACTTTGTGGCTTTGCACGACACCATCTCCATCATCATTTGATTACATAGAGTCATGGCTACATGGAACTCTATTCCACATCAAGTAACTCATGCAAGCAGTAAAATCAGATTTTTAAAAAACAGATAAAAATACACCTTATGGAACAGTGGGGACTGTGAAGAGAGACACACACACAGGCACAGACACATGCATACACACACACGATAACATCCGCACTGTACACACACATACACATGGATTTTGTGTTGTAGATATGTGGTAATAGAGTAGGGTCCTGCAGGCACACACATCATCTGTTATGAATGTATTGTAATGTTTTTAAAATTGTATATAACTGCCTTCATTTTGCTGGACCCCAGGAAGAGTAGCTGCTGGCTTGGCAGGAACTAATGGGGATCCATAATAAATACAAATACATTTACATTTACATTTTAGTCATTTAGTAGACGCTCTTATCCAGAGTGCATACATTTTCGTACCTTTTTTATACAAATGATCCTCAGCAGCACGGACGTGATGGCGTTTACAGAGGAAGCTAATTAAGGTAAACAAAACAATTGAAATGGAATGATAATGTAGGCTATACAAACTGAAGGGAACTAACAGTAAATTGGCAGTTGAATATGTGTCGTTACTGACGGTCGATAGGAATAGGAAACAGAGAAACAGAGAAATTCGAGGTAGCCTATACAGTGGCTTGCGAAAGTATTCACCCCCCTTGGCATTTTTCCTATTTTGTTACCTTACAACCTGGAATTAAACGTTTGTATAATTTGATTTACACAACATGCCTACCACTTTGAAGATGCAGAATATTTTTTATTGTGAAACAAACAAGAAATAAGACAAAAAAACAGAAAACTTGAGCGTGCATAACTATTCCCCCCAATTAAAGGAAGTCTCTTGGGGTATGTCTCTATAAGCTTGGCACATCTAGCCACTGGGATTTTTGCCCATTCTTCAAGGCAAAACTGCTCCAGCTCCTTCAAGTTGGATGGGTTCCGCTGGTGTACAGCAATCTTTAAGTCATACCACAGATTCTGAATTGGATTGAGGTCTGGGCTTTAACTAGGCCATTCCAAGACATTTAAATGCTTCCCCTTAAACCACTCAAGTGTTGCTTTAGCAGTATGCTTAGGGTCATTGTCCTGCTGGAAGGTGAACCTCCGTCCCAGTCTCAAATCCCTGGAAGACTGAAACAGGTTTCCCTCAAGAATTTCCCTGTATTTAGTGCCATTCATCATTCCTTCAATTCTGACCAGTTTCCCAGTCTCTGCCGATGAAAAACATGGGATGGTGTTCTCGGGGTGATGAGAGGTGTTGGGTTTGCACCAGACATAGCGTTTTCCTTGATGGCCAAAAAGCTCAATTTTATTCTCATCTGACCAGAGTACCTTCTTCCAAATAATTGGGGAGTCTCCCACATGCCTTTTGGCGAACACCAAACGTGTTTGCTTATTTTTTTCTTTAAGCAATGGCTTTTTTCTGGCCACTCTTCCGTAAAGCCCAGCTCTGTGGAGTGTACGGCTTAAAGTGGTCCTATGGACAGATACTCCAATCTCTGCTGTGGAGCTTTGCAGCTCCTTCATGGTTATCTTTGGTCTCTTTGTTGCCTCTCTGATTAATGCCCTCCTTGCCTGGTCCGTGAGTTTTGGTGGGCGGCCCTCTCTTGGCAGGTTTGTTGTGGTGCTATATTCTTTCCATTTTTTAATAATGGATTAAATGGTGCTCCGTGGGATGTTCAAAGTTTTGGATATTATTTTATAACCCAACCCTGATCTGTACTTCTCCACAACTTTGTCCCTGACCTGTTTGGAGAGCTCCTTGGTCTTCATGGTGCCGCTTGCTTGGTGGTGCCCCTTGCTTAGTGGTGTTGCAGACTCAAGGGCCTTTCAGAACAGGTGTATATATACTGAGATCATGTGACACTTAGATTGCACACAGGTGGACTAATTATGTGACTTCTGAAGGTAATTGGTTGCACCAGATCTTATTTAGGGGCTCCATAGCAAAGGGGGTGAATACATATGGACGCACCGCTTTTCCGTTATTAAGTTATTTTTTTCATTTCACTTCACCAATTTGTCCTACATGAAATCCAAATAAAAATTACAGGTTGTAATGCAACAAAATAGGAAAAATGCCAAGGGGTATGAATACTTTTGTAAGGCACTGAAATGAACCTTTTACTGCAGTGGGCTAAATCAAAAGTATACGGCTAAGACACATGGTTATGGGCTTAAAACAAAGAAGACACCTGTACCATGTCAGATATAGAGTTGAAACTTTTTCAATTTTGAGTTTGTATCCCAATATTACACTTTATATACATCACAGAAGACTGAAATATAACAAAACCGTTCGACATAGAAACACCGGATTTTCGACATTTCAAAAATAAGAATGTTTATTAATTATGAAATTATGAAAAATATTAATAATATTCCACCCATGAGGCCATTAGAGGAGGATTTGGTCGTTTGACTGCAGAAAAGCGCTACCTCGGGTCGGAATTCCCTCCTATGCTAGCAGGCCAACAGGCAGACAGTAAATACAGAGAGGAGAGGCGGACAGGGAAATCAACAGGGGATGATTCAAAGTCTCAGGAGCAATTCACCTTCAGCTGCAAATGTCCTCTGCAAAGTTAAAGAGAAACAGGAAAGTTATTTATATGGAAGAAGTCCAAGACTTAATGGAAATGTGACAATACGCAGCCAGGTCACCCGTGATACAAGTCACTATTCAACGTCCATCCATGTCTGAGGACAATATAGAAAACTGGCCACTAGGGGCAACAGTGAGGACTGTTACCTTCAAGCAGGTTTCGGTTTAGCTAAGACGTTGGGGATGGCATCTTTAACTTAATTTTTGATTGAATCCTTATTTTACCAGGTACGTTGACACACATTCTCAGCAACGACCTGGGGAATAGTTACAGGGGAGAGGAGATGAATAAGCCAATTGGAAGCTGGGGATGATTAGGTGGCCATGATGGTATGAAGGCCAGATAGGGAATTTAGCCAGGACACCAGGGTTAACACCCTACTCTTACAATAAGTGTCATTGGATCCTTAGTGACCACAGAGAGTCAAGACACCTGTTTCATGTCCCATCTGAAAGACAGCACCCTACACAGAGCAATGTCCCCAATCACTGCCCTGGGATATTTATTTCAGTGCCTCCTACTGGCCTTCCAACACCACTTCCAGCAGCATCTGGTCTCCCATCCAGGGACCAAACCAGACCAAACCTGCTTAGCTTCAGAGGCAAGCCAGCAGTGGGATGCAGGGTGGTATGTTGCTAGCCATTTGCTTCTGGTCCCAAAGGTTGCATGTTCAAATCCAGCGATATACAGTAATTATGTTTGATATTTTTGTTAATGCCTAACCTTAAGATTTTGTAGTTAATGCCTAAACTTAACTTTAAACACTTTGAAATGTGACATTTGGAAGAACTTCGAAATTTGACATTTGAGAAACATGGATGATTCTGACATTAGACTAAGCTTGTTGACATGCGTACTGTTACTGTACAAGCCAGAATCGCTATGCATTGTCTTCTGTTCTTACGTTTGTAGTATCTAGACAATTTATGACTTTGCTGATGTTTGCAAATGGTGTCTTAGAGGAAGTTGACTCAGCTTGTGGAAGCATCTGGAGAGCATTTCTATAGGGGCACCCTAAAACAGAGGAAGTCTGTTATGTGGCGTCCTGGGATTGGTCTGTAGGGGAAAACACCCATATCAGGTTACATAGGATATATATACCTTGGTTGGGACAAAGGACTGGGAGAATAACATATTAAGAGATTGGGCCGGTTGTTCTCCAGATGTCTGCAGAAGTCTGTAAATTGGCGCTGAAATCTTCAATGTAATAAACAATTATAATCGAGGACAGTGTCAGCGGATTTCTTGTCATCACAGCATCTCAGCATCGTTCTCGACACTACATTAATGGCGACGAGGTATTTGGGCCGTGTTGCGTCTTTTCTCAGCATTCCATTCATGGGCGCCGAGCTGACTCTCGCTCCAGAGTCCGGCAGATAAGGGTGAGTTTTCTCACCACTTTGGGCACTGGTCAGTTCGTGTGTCCGTGTGTGTGCGTTGAATGAATGCACCGTTAAGAACTTGCATGTGCGCTTTGCTGTTATTTGCTGTGTGATGAGAATCCGTTCTAAATTTCTAAATTTGTTTGCATTGAAAGCAACGCAAACAGGGGGTGTCTATAGGGATTGATAATACTGGACACAGGGATATTTTGCTTGAGTAAAATTCAAAAATAATACAATGAAGGAAAGGCCAGGAACTAAGGAAAAATGTATACAAATTAGGACGTCGTTGATCTAGGAAAGCCCTCAAACGAGGCGATCATTAGGATGGGCCGAAAATCCTGAAAACTCACTAGGTTGATTTTTTAGGTCAGTTCCGGGGACTGGTGTTTGTGGTAGATACATTCGGTTGCAAGTTACCGCTCGACTTATAGTTGACGAGGTATATGTTCGATGTAACCTCTCATTTGGATATCTGCAAACTCGAGGTAGCATAAATTTAGGAAGGAATAATGAGAAATAAGGAACGGCGGTAGCATGCTTTAGAGGTCTGTAGGAACGGATACAAGCCTTTTGAATTGTGTGTGTGTGTGTGTGTGAAAAAAAAAGGGGAGGTCTCTGCAGTGTGTCGACTAGGGCTATGACAACAGGGGTTTTAGTTTTTTGTAAGGAAATATGTTAGTTAAAGTTAAAATCTTATGAGTCTCTATAAAAAGAGAACGTATAATAACTGTTACAAGATTATGAGCCTAAAGGGAGCAGTTTTAAGAGTGTATAGAGATGTTTTGTAATGGATAAGAAAATAACTATAAATCTGCAGATTAGGATAAGTGAAGTTAAGAAACTTCAAAGTAGGATTTGTGTTCAATGTTTTGTGTTGGTTCGTGAGTTCTGTTAAGTGTTACTGTTTGTCTGTGTTGGGGAAATAACGGAGGGACAGCTGGTCTGTCTACTTTCTGTTGTTTAGCTTGGAGAGAGCTGCTTGGGTGCTCTTCTCACTCTGAAATCGCACTGGTGAATGAACTACGCATGTGTGGGATTTTATGAGTTTAGAGTTACGTAGAGCAAATATGCCACTCCCCTGCCTGCACTGAGCTGCTGTGACATGCAGACAGAGAAGAAGGGGGAGACTTACACACGAAAGTATTCTGTTTGTTAAATCGGCTGTTGCTTAACGATGAAACTATTTGATTGAGATCTATTGAATTGATAAATGAGAGATATGTTGACGGATTAAAAATAAAACTAATTAAATAAATAAATAAATAAAATGTTATTGAGCTATTTATAATATTCCTGAGTTAAGCTGTTTGCTTATTTCTTAGCGCGAGTGTGAAAATAAGTATGACTAGAGGAGTATTGCATGGTTGAAATAACCCAGTGAGTGCATAAAAGACTAAATTCTTGTCTGTTCTTTGTTCTTCTGTCATATGAGAGACGATAAGGAGGAGACAGAGAGAGAGAGGAGGTGCTGACGAGTGCATCACGCGACAGGGTGTGCTGCAACGGATCAAGTAAAATCAAGGCTAGTACTGTTCTATTCACAAAACTTACCTTCCCATACAGGATATTTTGTGTGCCTAGCATATTTCATGTTGTGACAATTTGACAGGGACTTGGCAACAGACTGATCAATTGATGTAATTGAGAATTGCATATTGGAGTTTCTTGTGAATGAGTTGGTTTGATTAGAGTTGAGTTGGAAATCCAGCACTGACATTATTCTGTAAAATTAAGGCAATTGGGTGCTTATTAGGCAATTGGTTTGTGAGTGCTGTAGTGTTGCTGGATTAGAGGTCTTTCTTTTTTGGATTGCTCTGAAGTTGACTACTTTCATTTACTTTTCCTGATCGGATGTGGTAAGATTGCCACTAATCAATAATTTGGTAAAATAAAATAAAATAAAAATGAATAAATTAATAAATTGATGAATAAATTAATACATTAATTGATTAATTAATTAATTAATTTGGGGAAAAAAGAAAAAAAAAGGGAGGGAACCATAAGCTACATAGTCTAAAATAATAAAAGAATTCACAATAAAGGAATATAAAAGAGTTGTTGCAATGGGGAAAAAGGACATCAAAACTATGAAAGTAATTACTCCTGTTGATGTAGTAGAAAATAGTAATCCTCTAGTTGATGGTATTGCAAGGTTATCTGGAAAATGGAATAAACGTTGGCCTGAAATTGAACAACCATGTCTAGTGGAAGGGACTCTTAACCCTGACGTCATCAACATAATGAAAGTGCTTGTATAATAGAGAGAGGACAAGCAGAAACGACCATAAAGATTAATCCAAACTCCAAAAGTAAGAAGAAAACGAGATGTCTGGAAACTAAGGGTGGAGTGAGGTTCAGGAGGATGGAACTTGAAGATGATGATGATGATGATCAGAGTGATTCAGAAGAGATCATGGGTGGATATCACCCTGTGATCAGACGGAAGTTGGCCAGAGCGGAAAGAAGGGGTGATGGATGTTTGAAGGAGAAGGATACAAGATATTCTAGTTCTGATGAAAGTAAAGATGAAGACAGCGATAAAGATTTGGAGATTAAGTGCTTAGGTGCTTCAAATTCAAGAGGATTTTTCCCTACAATGATTAGCACAAAAGAAATAGAAAGAGATATAGACCGATGCGTATCATGCCTGGATAAAGCGAATAATTTAGAAGAAGTAAGAGAACTGGAAGAACAACTCAAGAAGCTGAAGATACAGAAGAAAAAACTGCTGAGAAAAGGATCCCAAGAATTGGAGAAGAAGTATATATTGAGGCCAAGGAAAGAGAGCACAAGTAAGAAGATGATGCCAGTGATAATTTGAGGACAGAACCTAGAGTATAAGCCTTTGCAGAATACCGATATGTCAGATATATTTGAGAAGCTGCCTACTCTTCAAGATGGAGCATATCCTTGGATTTCAAAATTGGAAGAACACAGTCTGCCATAGGAGACATTAAGAGACTTTTGGCTAATCTCCTTGGTATTCCAGATATGGAAGACATTTTTCAGAGAGCTGGACTTGATAGATATGTGGGGACTGCGGTGAATGACCCTGAATTGTTGGCTGCAAGTAGAAATCGGCTGTGGAGAGCACTGAAAGATACGTTTCCAGCAAATGTGCATCCTGACAACATTCTGATTGACCCACTAGGACAACAAGAAAATCCGAGAGCCTATGTGTCAAGAGTTCATCAAGTGTGGAGAAATATTACCGGAAATTATCCAGATGTGAGTCAAATTGAGCAGTCAATTTTGAGAGCTAAACTGCAGATGGGACTGCCCTCACCAGTAAGGAGCAAACTGGCAGAGATGGTTGGACTTGGAAGCATGACAAAAGGTGTCTATACAGATCATATAGCCCATCAAGTGGATCTGTACAGGAAAAAGGAACACAACCAGAAAGAACAGGACCAAGAAACTCTCAGAAAACTCAATGAAATACAACTGGTGGAGAATAAGAAGGAGAAGAAACAAGCTTTGGTTATGAAGAATCAGTGTGCACCAAATCAACAATCACTGCCACAGCTTCAACCGGACCAGTTCCAACCGCAATTGTACCAGCCACCAATAGCGGTACCAGTTGTTTCATATCCACAGCCAGTCGCTGGACAGACACAGAATTGGAGAGGAAGAGGACGAGAAGGCTTAGGAAGAGGAAGAGGAGGAAGATTTAAGCCATACTTCCAGCAATCTTCAGAAGTGTGTTATGATTGTGGACAGGTTGGTAACTTTGCTGTGAGTGTAATGGGCCAGAAGGAAACACAAGAGGGAATTTCAGAGGAAGATACAGGGGCAAGTCAAGATCATCTGGAGGACAGGTGAACCCTTATAGGGGCCAGGAGGAAGGATTCTAGGGGTGCCCAGAAGATCCGAAAGGGGGGTGTCAGCTGGTAGCATCAGGACCGGAAAAAGATCCAACAATTGAGGTGAAAATAAACAACTGACCATTGGAAGTGATGGTGGACAGCGGAACTGCTTTTATCTGTGTTCGGCCTGAAGATGCTACACATCTCACTATGTCCAATCAACTAATTAGGACAGGGATTTGAGGGAGTGATACAGTTGATTCCTCTTATGGAACCAATTGAGCTCTGCTATAAAAATCAGAAAATTACAATACCCATACTGGTATCAGAACATACACCTATTGCATTGTTGGGAAGAGATGCATTGTGTAAGTTGAACTGTAAAATAAAATGTACACCAGACGGCTGTCTGGTAGAAGTGCCAAAGGAAAAGGTTTACCAATTGTTGATGATGACAGAGATGGATTCGTCTTTAGTATTCTGGATTGGAAATCTCAGTGAAGATTTTTTGAAGCAGGCTAAGATATGGGAGAAATTCATTGGGGAAAATATGCCAGATGCGAGGCTTCTGGAATATCCATTTCATTGTACGCTCAAGTATTTTAAGAATGCTGCCCAATCGAACTCAGAGGAATGGTTGAGTAATCAACCAAAGAAAGTTCAACTCAGCTTATGTTGAATAATTTTAGAACCACAAGGAGCAGCTATGAAGATAAACACAGACGATTATCTGGATAAAGAATTGGAGATTGAGAAGAGTGTGCCACATGTGACCTTGTTGGTTTCTGAAGGCTATGAGCAGAAGCAAATAGGAGAAATGATGACAGAAGCAGAGAAAGTTGTTTTCGTACCGATGAAAGAGAATTGGATTTTGGCTCAAGGACAAGGAGAGTCATAAGCTGTACGGATGACACATGAATCTATTTGCAGTGTGAAGATGGATTAAGACCCTATGAAAGAGGAGATGTTGCAAAAAGTTCAAGAATGTTTGTGGTCTCAAAATAGTACCGATATTGGACTTGTGAAATCAGCCCAATTGAGGTGAAAGTTGAACTTCGACGAGGAGCCAGACCTCCTTGGAAGAATCAGTATCCATTGAAAGATGAAGCAATCCAAGGGATTGAACCACAAATTGAAGATCCTCAGAGTAACAATCCTTTGTTGTCTTTGGAGAAACCACGAGGGGTTGATAGTTGCGCCTCTAGACCTAATAGGTCTGATGATTTAGGAAGCTATGGGTTAGCTAATGTTGCAAGTGGGGAGGTTAAGAGAAAGATCACAAAGGAGTATGGTTTTTGGGAACCATATTTGCTTGAACAGGTTGACTATGTCATAGGCAGGTGCACAATCTGTCTGAAAAATAATGTTTACAGGGGTGTGACTGTTATTCTTGGTTACATTCCTACACCAAGAGGTGCATAGGATGTCCAACTAAGCTAAAAGATGCTCAGTCGGTTGCAAAGTTTTTGTGTAAAGAAGTCATAAGCAGGTGGGGACTTCCCGATCAAATATCCTCAAATTAGTGGGAAAGGAATTTGTGGATAAATCAGTGAAATGGTTTTTGAAAAAATTAGGAGAAAAGTCAGACTAAAAAAGTTATGAAAACTAGGGTTGAATTAACTCTAGGAAAGTCAGCTCAACTTCAATGTGAGTACGAGAGAGTGGTGAAGGGAAATTTAGAGTTCAGTGGGAAGATAGACATGGCAGGAGTTTAGATCTGTTAGGAGCAGTTGCATTGAGAAAGTATGCGTTGCTGAATGATAAGAGAAGACTGAAGATTGAGGGTGATTGTAGTCTCTATGTGTACAATTCCCAGCAGGAGGATCAAGGTGATTATAAATGTATTTTTTATAATCAACAGTTTGAAAGTGAGGGATTAGAGTTGGGACTGAGAGTTAATGTAGTGACACTAGTGGTGATAGATCGAAATATAAGTAAAGAGTTCAAAGCTTTAGGGAAAATAGATGAATCAACAACAATGACATCAACACTTCAGCCTATTAAAACAACAGTGAGAAGCAATTCAACTCTTTCAACATTGACAGATATTAAAGCTATAAATGTATCACATTTGATTACAATGGAGCCAATTGCTCCAACACCAATTTTAGAGGAAAATACTGTTATTAGGGTTAAGATGGGTGGTACAGCTCATCTTCCTTGTAGATGTGAGAGAAGGAGTGGGGGTGGTGACATTCCTCCCATGTGGAAAGATAATTATGGAGAAGAAGTGTTGTTATGAGGACCAGAAGTAGAAGCTATTTCACCTAGTCAAAGGAAGTATATTTTGTACAACGATATGAAGTGGAAGAGGGTTATGAGTGATTGCTCACTTATTTTGCGTAATGTTAGAGGGGAAGATCAGGGATAATACTATCATGTAGGTACAGGATGAGTTCTTTGATTTTGATGGAAGACAAGAAGATATATCTGAACAATACCGCTCGTTAGGGAAGAGAGAAACTAAATGGAAGGCATATGGATTTGATTCTTCTATTTTGCAAATTAAAGATGGATGGGCAGGTAGGAATCTATGGTTCCAGCAGTTAACTAATTCTGTAAGATCAGTGAGGAATCTTGAGGGTCCATGTCTGTTGAGAATTCCAGCACCAGGCACATGGGGCTGAATCTTAGAGAAGGTGGCTCAATCCTCTATCAAGTACGTGTCAATCTTATGCTTTATCATGGCTGTTGTATCAGCAACAATCATTAACAGATACAATAATGTCGTTGTTGAAGCATTTGTTTAGGCCTAGGTTTAAGTGTTCTTGGTTAAATGGATTACCCTATGTGAATTTGTTAGATCGGAAGGAAAATCATTTAACAGCGCTTCCTGAAGCATTGGAGGTGAAACCCGTGAGGGCTAAAAGCTGTTTTTGTTCAAATAAAACATATGATGGAAAGGGGATGTTTAGGGGAATATCAGATTGTGATGATTATATGATGACATTGGGTAAGCATGAACGTAAGGTTGGTAATGAGAAATATAATGTAACTTTTTATGTTCCAATTAGTAAGAAGAGCAGGACTTTGATGGTGAAAGATCAGCTTTTGCATGGCAATGTGACTATTGGGAATTTTAGAAACATCTGGGGTTTGTGGTGAGAGAGAATATATATTCTTACCCTATGGATGGAAAGGATGTTGTTACATGTCGATGTTGAAGCTTCCATATCAGGTTTTTACCATTAAAAGAGGGGAAGCACCGGAAACAGATAAATCTGATTCTAGGTTTGGAAATAGGGTGAAAAGGGTCATGAAGAAATGTCATAGTCTGGAAGCCTGCCATTGGAGGATAAGTCTAGGAGAGAAGTGGGGACTTGGACTTTTTCCATGGTATGGTGTAACTTTTTTGGCAGATCACATTGATAATATTACCTATACTTTGCAGGGTTTTGCAAATGAAACGATAAGAGGGTTTAACCTTCTGTCAATACTCAAAGGAGTATTGATGGATAGATATCAATTTTGAATATCCGATCATTTTTCACATGCTGATTGGCTGAAAGCTGTGGTTTTAGTATTTTGTTATGAATCAAAGGGGGGAAATGGAATGTGATTCATTTTATATATCATTTTTATATTATTGTTGATATTGATGTTTTAATTTGCATGTGTTGTTTTGCAAAAGATAGTTTGGTATTTTCTTTTCTTCCAGAAGCATATGGGGGAATGTGTAGAGGGGATTCAAATACTCAAACATGGACAATATGAATGGACTGGAGGAAGTGGAACAAGGAAGGTGTGGAAATGTTCAGATTCCATCATCGACGATGTATTGAAAGTCAAAACTGCTGAGGAGATGAAGTGTAGTGGCCTACATTCCAGTGTCTGCAATGATATATTGACATATTTGCATGTGTAATACATAATTTGTGTCACATTCTTTCTGTATTAATTTTTGAAGAATTATATTTTCTGTAGTTGGATGCATGTGGGGATCTCAGATGTTTTTGTTTATTTCGTGGATGCTTAGGGATATTGGGTCTAGGCAGGGACAGAGAGAATCCACAGGAGGGTCCGATGGGTCGACCAGCCTGAATGTGGACATTTTTTGATTGTATTTTGTTTGCTGAGGCTTTCATGTGTATTCAATTGTATCATAGTTTAAAATGCATTGATAAAGATTTATGAATTGATCTGGAGTACTTAAGTGGTTGCCTGGGGCAGAGGGGCTGTGAGAGAATTTTACTGTCTTGATTGATTGATGGATATTTGGAAAGAAAGCTGGCAGACAGGTTTTTCGCTCTCACACTCCATAAAGATTTGTTCATATTTCATAGAAATGTATTTACACTCCATAGAAAAATGTGTTTTTTGTTTATTGCTAAAGTTACTCAATAAGAGGAAAATTGTTATTTGTCATAATCCTATTATTTTTGTTTTCGAGACTTAATTAGTCTCGAAGGGGGGAAATATGTAGTATCTAGACAATTGATGACTTTGTTGACGTTTGCAAATGGTGTCTTAGAGGAAGTTGACTCAGCTTGTGGAAGCATCTGGAGAGCATTTCTATAGGGGCACCCTAAAACAGAGGAAGTCTGTTATGTGGCGTCCTGGGATTGGTCTGTAGGGGAAAACACCCATATCAGGTTACATAGGATATATATACCTTGGTTGGGACAAAGGACTGGGAGAATAACATATTAAAAGATTGGGCCGGTTGTTCTCCAGATGTCTGCAGAAGTCTGTAAATTGGCGCTGAAATCTTCAATGTAATAAATTATTATAATCGAGGACAGTGTCAGCGGATTCCTTGTCATCACAGCATCTCAGCATCGTTCTCGACACTACACGTTCAACATACATATTAATTTGTGATCTAAATGCAAATTAATAATCTCAACAGCTGATTTCCCCTAAGTGGGGGAAAATGTTTGTGTGTTGATGAAGGACTAATGCTCTATTACCTTTTCAACAACAGCCACTGGACTGTCATTAGGACATTGAGCCTAGTCCATGTCATGATGTCATTCAATGACATTCAATAACACATTGACCAAAGATTTTAGTTCTATTGAAACTGAGCAATTTCTAAGGGGTTTGTTAGACATCCAATCTGTCATTAAAATGTGATTAAGTAAAAGGATTAAATCAAAATGTCAGTATCAGTCTGGAGGGACGACGTCCTCCTAATAGGATGAAGACAGGAAGATTTGAGGAATTAAGGGCTCTATTTAATCCGTAGCGTGGAAGTTCAGCGTTACAGCATGATGTAAAATGAAAGGCAATGTTCCCGGGTTGCAGAGACTGCATATGTCAGCTCAAACGGAAATTAACTTTACATTTCTATTGCGCAATCCGTAACGCTATACAGATAGAATAGAGTCCTAAGACACATTCAAACAAGGTTTGTTTACTTCTGTCTTACAATGGAATCCATTGAAATTTGTCTGCCAGTATTGATGTTTTTGTTGTTTTATGTCCATATGGTATATTTAAGCAATAAGGCCCAAGGGGGTGAGGTATATGGCCAATATACCACGGCTAAGGGATGTTCTTATGCACGACGCAACGCGGAGCACCTGGATACAGCCCTTAGCCGTGGTATATTGACCATTGACCACAAACCCCCGAGGTGCCTTATTGCTATTATAATTATTTTAACCAAAATAATTAGAATAGTAAACAAGTAATTTGTTTCATACCCGTGGTATATGGTCTGATATACCACAGCTTTCAGCCAATCAGCATTCATGGCCCGAACGACCCGGTTTATAAATACTCTTACGATAAAGATTACCACAGCAATTTTTTCCTTTTCCTTTCAGAAATGTCTTATTCATTCTTGTGTATTGATTGATTTAGTGGGGCCTGCATTGTTTAAGTCTGTTTTATAAAGTATGCATGGATTCATAAAGGGAATTTGTAGCGTGCATTGCAGATCAATCGAATTCTCTATTGAATCGAAGAATCAATAGCATATACCTGTACATAACATCAAAAGGGAACCTAGTTTATAAGTTTGAATTTTAGCTCTTTGAGAAAAGTTGGAGTACGTATGAATGTATCAATTTATGATTGAATGTATGAGCATACCGGAACATACAGCATGTACACTGAATATACAAAACATTAAGAACATTACATAGACTGACCAGATGAATCCAGGTGAAAGCTATGATCCTTTATTGATGTCACTTGCTAAATCCACTTCAGTCAGTGTAGATGAAGGGGAGGAGACAGGTTAAAGAAGGATTTTTAAGCCTTGAGACAATTGAGACATGGATTGTGTATGTGTGCCATTCAGCGAGTGAATGGGCAAGACAAAATATTTAAGTGCCTTTGAACGGGGTATGGTATGGTGCCAGGAGCACCGGTTTGTGTCAAGAACTGCAACGTTGCTGCATTTTTAACCCTCAACAGTTTCCTGTGTGTTTCGAGAATGGTCCACCACCCAAAGGACATTCAACTGTGGGAAGCATTGGAGTCAACATGGGCCAGCATCCCAGTGGAACACTTTCGAGTACATGCCCAGACGAGTTGAGGCTGTTCTGAGGGAAAAGTGGGGAGGAGGGGGGTTGTGAGTGGCAACTTGAAAGATGTGAGAATTTTGTGCAACTTCTGGCACGCGTTTGCAGTGAACACTGAGGCTGTACCTTTACAGTTTTAGACAGTAGACAATAGGCTATTGTGGCTATTTGAGCATAACAACATAACATTTTCACACATGGAAATAGCTTTTGATTTCTATGATATAGCCTACAGTAGCTAATATGTGGTGTTCAATTCAGGCCTACATTGCATGAGACTTTTAAAAACGTTTTGACATTATACATGTTTTACTTACACCATGGGCCATATAGGTGACTGTAAATTTACATTTACATATTTTTACATTTTAGTCATTTAGCAGACGCTCTTATCCAGAGCGACTTACAGTTAGTGCATACATTATTTTTTCATACTGGCCCCCCGTGGGAATCGAACCCACAACCCTGGCGTTGCGAATGCCATGCTCTACCAACTGAGCTACATCCCTGCCGGCCATTCCCTCCCCTACCCTGGACGACGCTGGGCCAATTGTGCGCCGCCCCATGGGTCTCCCGGTCACGGCCGGCTACGACAGAGCCTGGATTCGAACCAGGCTATCTAGTGGCACAGCTAGCACTGCGCCACTTGGGAGGTTGCATTGTATTGTGTTGTATGATGCAAGAAACCACTTTACAAAATACAATTAATTATTATTACCATATAGAGAATTAGACACTGTAGGCTACCCCTCTGCCTATTGGCTTATTTGCATATTCAAGCCTGTCTCAAAATACAACACTGCCCCTTTAATTAAGACATAAGCTTTTTACCTGACTGGCTTTTCAAAGACAGCATGAACTGTAGCCTACACATTTTTTGCTCTTGTAGGAAGCAGTAACTCCCCATTGCTGACCTATACTTATCTATAACTGGGCTAATAACTCGCTGACTAGCAAAGAATATCAACAAATGTGCAAACGCATGGCTTTGATCTGAACAAATCTGAACAGTGAATTCACTTGCAGCTGATTGAAAGACCACCAGTGGGCTACCCCCGCCAATAGAATTCTACTCCGTTGCGCTCTGGCTCTGCCTAGAACAAAATCACAGACTCAATCTTGCAAAGTTAGATTTGTTTTGGTTTGTTGCATTGAAAAGGGAATGATATAATGCCGATTTGATCACAGAAAAAACGTTGATCTATATAGTGCAAACTAATGGGGAGAACTCAGTGAAGTTCAATCTCTTGCGTCTCTATGAGGACTGGCATTTCTTCTGCGCAGCAGGCCTAGAGAAGGTGGGTGGCCACGCGTGCACGCAGCTTAGAGGGAACATCGGGTGCAATTCAATATTAGGAAGGTGTTCCTAATGTTTGGTATACTCAGTCTATATGGTTGGATGATGACTGTTTTTATTCTGGACGTATCTGATTGCATTTGTGTTCTGCCTTTGAGTGTGGTCTATGAATGTTTGCGTGTGACTTTGTGATCTAAAGATGACTCTCAGTATGTGTGAGAGTCTCTGTGTGTGTGTGTGTGTGTGTGTGTGAGTGTGTGTGTGTGTTTGTGTGTGTGTGTGTGTGTGTGTGTGTGTGTGTGTGTGTCAATTGGGACTGTGCCTGTTTGTCTTCTAAATAAGTCAGTTTGTATGTTTGTGAGTAAGTGTCTTACGATGGAGACTGTGTGTGTTTTAAAGACGACTGTGTGTGTATGTGTTTGTGTGTGTGTGTGCGCGCGCGTGCGTGCGTGTGCATCTGTGTGTGTATTTCTGCCGTAGGGTCTCAGTGAAGATAAGGGATGCCCATCAGTCAAGCAGCATTGGGGAGGACAGGCCTGCAGTCCTAGTTGGCTGTCAGCCCCCCTCTCCTCTCTTTCCAGATAGAGTTTGAATTGCACAATCCCCTGTTCATGGACTTTTATTGTGGTGGTTAAATGACATTGGTGGCAGATGTCACTCTGTGCCAGAGCGGGGGAGACAAGGTCATACGAATCAGAATGCTTTAGTTAAGTGGCCAGTTCCAATTCACAGCTGGCAGGAAACTTTTTTTTTAGGTATTGGCACGCACTAGAATGTCATCCTTTCCTGACATAAAAAACTGAAAATGTCAAAGAGAAGAAGAATTTAGAATAATAGACTGAATAAGCAGAAATCATAGATTCAACAGCTTTGAAGTCCCGGCAAAAGGCCAGAATTGCCCCCCCCCCCCCCCCCCCCGATCCCCCACCACACTGAGCTGGAAATCAATATTTTGCCCTCAGACAGAATATGGAATCCTGTGGGGATATTCAGAGGGCTGTTGGAATGTGGCCTATCATTTCAAACAGCTGGAAACCACCATTATGGCATCATCACAGCGCTGTGTTCTCTCAACGAGGTTGCATAATGATTGCTCTCCACAGGAGTCATTTGATCCTCGTACCCGTCACAGATGGTTGCAAAGCTCATTCATGTTTTTTTTGTGTGCGATTCAAACACAATTCATTGGTTGACCAAATACGCTTCCCTTCGGCTACTGTTGACACTCCAACCACTGTTTGAGTAATAGCAGGGCTGTAGAATGGACACCATGGCAATTACAGGAAGCAGCGTAGATTCAATCAGTGCTCACCGCAGGACATATTTCCCAGAATTCTGTCTCTGGATGACCTCAGTTGAGTGAGCGGAATGGACAGCTGCTGCTGTAACTATTTTTATTTATTTATTTAACTGTTTTTAGTGGATCCAACAGCTAGCCTGGATGTGTAGTCTGTCTGGACGTAATACTGTTTGATATGATATATTTTGAGGATGAATAATATATAGTGAAAGTATTTGGCAGATTGAAGAGCCCAGACCTTCCCTGCTGGTGACTGAGAGGAGGAGACTACAGGACAGAAAGGCCAAAGCCTCGCCCATGCTCCTTCTGATTGAAGTAGGGAGGAGGTTGTTAAAGGAGAGGTGAGAGGAGTGTGAGCCCTGTTCCTCTCCTTCTTGCTATTCCTCTGAGCTATTTTTGATCCCCTGCTAATCCTCTCTCTCTCTCTCTCTCTCTCTCTCTCTCTCTCTCTCTCTCTCTCCCTCTCTCCCTCTCTCCCTCCCTCCCTCCCTCCCTCCAAAGTGACTTAGTCATGCGTGCATACATTTTACATATGGATGGCCCTGGGAATCGCTCACAATCCAGGCGTCCTCTCTCTCACGTCCTCTCTCACGTCCCTCTCATGTGCCCTCTATGTTCCTGCCACCGTCGATAAAAATGCCACGAGGAAGATGCCATTTCCACCATTGTTTTGAGAAGCTGTTCCAGGTAATGAAAACATAATTGCCCTGATTGAAATGACACCAGCTGGCTGAGCACGGCGCGGTGCAGCGCAGGCCTGGTGTGATCACAGAAAGTCATTTGGAGTCTGAAGCAGCCTGCTATCCCTCTGTCACTGTGGCAAAGCCCCCTGGAGGCATCTCAGTACCACTACTCTGTCTGTCTGGCCCTCATTCTAGCCTCCAGCCAGCTGCTGCCTGTTTTTCAGTCTTCTATTTATGCCCCTGCAAAGCGGGGAAAGCTGGAAAGTGTATGGATAGATCTCCAAACACACAGTGTCTCTCTAGACAGACGGGTTGTCTCCCACAATGTACCAATGTTCCTGCATACACGTCTGTAGAAGTTCCGACGTCAGTAAACACCAAGCAGTAGCTAGCTAGCAAGATGGAGATCACAGAGGTTCATTTCAATGAGTGCATTTCGCAAGTGGCTAGTTTGCATCCTCTACCTTCACTAAAACCACTGCAAAGGTTTTGCCTGCAAACTTTTGTTTCGAAACACGACATTCTGGCATGTCTGCCTACAGGCTACAGAAAGAGTTGGACTTTTCAGGCATGGCCCGCCTACCCAAACTCGTGATTTGTTGGAAGAGTTGTCTGTCTTTTTTCCCCTTTTCAAAATGTCCAAGAGAATCTAGTGCTGCTGTCGGGGTCTGTGATTCACGAGACTATCCCACAGGGCACAGATTTAAATTCAACGTCAACCAGTTTGTGCCCAGTCAGATGGGATTCGTGGTACTGTACCAGTCAGAGCTTTCTTTAGTAACCAAAGTGTCTCAGTGTGGTCACTTGTTTATGGGCTGGGGAGTCGATGATGACAGCTTATGGCTGCAAATGACAGTGCCAGGAGTTACTGCTCTGACCGGAAGACTTCATAGTGTTGCTGCTGTCGCTCCCTGGCTGTTTGTGTATGTCTGTGCGTGTGCATTTCCATGTGCAAACATATGTCTATCTGGGTGCCTGTGCCTATACGATAGTGCTGTATGTGTGTGTGCGCGTGAGTATGTAAATACTCAAGGGTCTGCGTCAGAAATCCAATAGAGTGTGAAATTGACTTTGCATTAACATTCTCGTATCTTGGTGGGCTTTTTTCCAGGCAAGGCATCCCTTTGATGTCACTGCCCTCTGTATCTAAAGGGGGAGGTCATTGAGTTTGGTGCATCTTCTGCATGCCTTGCTCTGCCTTGCCTTGGCTTCCCTTCACAAGCCTGACAATCAGCCAGTGTTTGAGAGTCAGAAGGAAAGCTTGTCAGTCACACCTCACGATGCATTCATCACCTGATCTAACATAACACCCTTTCTTCTCCGCTAGATAATGTAATTAAATTCACTCCCGCTCTGTTCCGAGGAGCCTGGCACGCCATTCTACCCACAGGGGTAATTACTTTGGTGTGACCAATGTACGCCTGAGCCGAGACGCCTGCCGTCCTTTTTGTGATCTTTTCCGAAGAACCTCTGATCCATGGTGAAGAACCTCTGATCCATGGTGAAGGACCTCTGATCCATGGTGAAGAACCTCTGATCTATGGTGAAGGACCTCTGATCTATGGTGAAGGACCTCTGATCCATGGTGAAGGACCTCTGATCTATGGTGAAGGACCTCTGATCTATGGTGAAGAACCTCTGATCCATGGTGAAGGACCTCTGATCCATGGTGAAGGACCTCTGATCTATGGTGAAGGACCTCTGATCTATGGTGAAAGACCTCTGATCCATGGTGAAGGACCTCTGATCTATGGTGAAGGACCTCTGATCTATGGTGAAGAACCTCTGATCTATGGTGAAGAACCTCTGATCCATGGTGAAGGACCTCTGCTTTATGGTGAAGGACCTCTGATCTATGGTGAAGGACCTCTGATCTATGGTGAAGAACATCTGATCCATGGTGAAGGCCCTCTGATCCATGGTGAAGGACCTCTGATCTATTGTGAAGGACCTCTGATCCATAGTGAAGGACCTCTGATCCATGGTGAAGGACCTCTGATCTATGGTGAAGGAAGTCACACGTAAAATAAAGGCAATGAACTAATTCGAGTATTCAGAGGCATGCAGAGAGAGAGAAATACAGAGAATTGTGTGTGTGAGAGAGAGAGCGAGAGAGAGAGAGAGAGGGAGAGAGCGAGAGCGAGAGAGGGAGAGAGCGAGAGAGAGAGAGAAAGAAAGAGCGAGAGAGAGAGAGAGAGAGAGAGAGAGAGAGAGAGAGAGAGAGAATGAGAGCGAGAGAAAGATAGCAGGAAAAATTGAAGTAAAAAGCAATGGAGCGATTTATTTCTTATATATTTTTTTTAACCTTTATTTAACTAGGCAAGTCAGTTAAGAACAAATTCTTATTTACAATGACGGCCTACACCGGCCAAACCCGGACGACGCTGGGCCAATTGTGCACCGCCCTATGGGACTCCCAATCACGGCCGGTTGTGGTACAGCCTGGAATCGAACCAGGGGGTCTGTAGTGACGCCTCAAGCACTGAGATGCAGTGCCTTAGACCGCTGCGCCACTCTGGAGCCCAGCGATGGAGAGTGACTTACACCAACACTAAAGCGCTGCCCGCTACCCATCTGAATTGACTTGTAAAATGTATTTATCTGGATTTTTAAATAGCAAGTACACTACCAGTCAAAGGTTTGTACACACCTACTCATTCAAGGGTTTTTCTTTATTTTTACTATTTTGTACATTGTAGAATAATAGTGAAGACATGAAAACTATGAAATAACACATATGGAATCATGTAGTTACCAAAAAATTGTTAAACAAATCAAAATATATTTCAAATAGCCACCCTTTGCCTTGATGACAGCTATGCACACTCTTGGCATTCTCTCAACCAGCTTCATGAGGTAGTCACCTGGAATGCATTTAAATTAACAGGTGTGCCTTCTTAAAAGTTAATTTGTGGAATTTATTTCCTTCTTAATGCGTTTGAGCCAATCAGTTGTGTTGTGACAAGGTAGGGTTGGTATACAGAAGATAGCCCTATTTGGTAAAAGACCAAGTCCATATTATGGCAAGAACTGCTCAAATAAGCAAAGAGAAACGACGGTCCATCATTACTTTAAGACATGAAGGTCAGTCAGTATGGAACATTTCAAGAACTTTGAAAGTTTCTTCAAGTGCAGTTGCAAATACCATCAAGCGCTATGAAGAAACTGGCTCTCATGAGGACCGCCACAGGAATGGAAGACCCAGAGTTACCTCTGCTGCAGAGGATAAGTTCATTAGAGTTACCAGCCTCAGAAATTGCAGCCCAAATAAATGCTTCACAGAGTTCATGTCACAGACACATGTCAACATCAACTGTTCAGAGGGGACTGTGTGAATCAGGCCTTCATGGTCGAATTGCTGCAAAGGAACCACTGCTAAAGGACACCAATAAGAAGAAGAGACTGTTGTTTCTCATGGAGCGCTGCCAGTCCTTGGTTTGATGGTCACACACATTCCGGAGGGACGCTGTTGGGGACATTGTGAAGGAGATTTAACATTGTGTGTGTGTGTGTGTGTGTGTTATAGCATGCGTGCGAAGGTCAACATAAATCCATCTGTTTGTCGAGCTCGGAGTCTGATGAGTCTGACACATACTTGTTGCCTGGTTTTAATTAGGCTTGGCTAATTGCATTTTAGCGCTCGTAATGACATGGAGAAGAGCAGTTTCACATGAACAATAAATACATCACTATCACAAGATGACAGATGCTTGCAAGTGGATTCACATACAGAAGCCTCGTTTATACCTGACGCTACACATGGTATTAAAATGTGTCTCGTATCTGTCCACTGCGTCCGCATTGTGACCAGATTTCCTTGTCTCTTCCTGTATGACAGCTATTATTTCAAAAATAATATGTATTTATTTATTTTAAGACACATATTGATGCCATAAGTCAATGGTGCCACCTGTCAATGATTTTAGAAGGCGGGATAATTATGATTTAAATGGTTTCACTGTCCAGATCCGTCTATATTTGTAAGATATCCAGACACAATGCGTGTCTGACTACCTCCCGAGGTGGTCAGGAAGATCTGATCACAATCTGTATTGTAATCATTTACACCTGTCAAAAAAATTGGGCACAATCAAAATGTGGAAAAGATCATAACAAAGGACACTTGTTAGAACCAGGTATAAACGGGGCTAGAGACACACATGCACAACACACACACTCCCAAACGCTACATACATTGTCACGAACGTTGAGAGACGGGTCAGACCAAGGTGCAGCGTGAAAAGCGTACATGTTTATTAAACTCAAATAAACATAAACAAAACAAGAAACAACGTAACGTGAAGTCCTCAGGCTATACACATACAAGCCGAACACGGAACAAGATCCCACAACTAAGGTAGGCAAACAGGCTACTTAAGTTTGATCCCCAATCAGAGACAACGAGCGACAGCGGCCTCTGATTGGGAATCACACCCGGCCAAACCTAGAAATACACATCTAGATCCTAAACATAGAAATACTAACATAGATCCTCACGCCCTGACCAAACCAACGAAAGACAACCGGCCTCTCAAGGCCAGGGCGTGACATACATACATATCACACACGTACACACACACACACCTACAGTATATAACCAACCATGACTGTAGATCTTGCCTATCACCTCCCTCCCTCCATCTCTCCTCTCCTCTGTGATCCCCTCCTGTCCCTGACCTCCTGTACATGGGCTCTCTCAGTAATTACCTCTACATGGGCTCTCTCAGTAATTACCTTTACATGGGCTCACTCAGTAATTACCTTTAACTTTACATGGGCTCTCTTAGTAATTACCTTTAACTCTACATGGGCTCTCTCAGTAATTACCTCTACATGGGCTCTCTCAGTATTTACCTTTAATTTTACATGGGCTCTCTCAGTAATTAATTTCCATGGGCTTGCTCAGTAATTACCTTTACATGGGCTCTCTCAGTAATTACCTAATTACCTTTACATGGGCTCTCTCAGTAATTACCTCTACATGGGCTCTCTCAGTAATTACCTTTACATGGGCTATCTCAGTAATTACCTGTACATGGGCTCTCTCAGTAACTACCTTTACATGGGCTCTCTCAGTAATTACCTCTACATGGGCAATCTCAGTAGTTACCTTTAAATTTACATGGGCTCTCTCAGTAATTATCTCTACATGGGCTCTCTCAGTTATTACCTTTCCATGGGCTCACTCAGTAATTACCTTTACATGGGCTCTCTCAGTAATTACCTTAACATGGGCTCTCTCAGTAATTACCTCTACATGGGCTCTCTCAGTAATTACCTTTACATGGGCTCTCTCAGTAATTACCTTTACATGGGCTCTCTCAGTAATTACCTCTACATGGGCTCTCTCAGTAATTACCACTACATGGGCTCTCTCAGTAATTACCTTTACATGGGCTCTCTCAGTAATTACCTCTACATGGGCTCTCTCAGTAATTACCTTTACATGGGCTCTCTCAGTAATTACCTCTACATGGGCTCTCAGTAATTACCTTTACATGGGCTCTCTCAGTAATTACCTTTCCATGGGCTCTCTCAGTAATTACCTTTACATGGGCTCTCTCAGGAATTACCTCTACATGGGCTCTCTCAGTAATTACCTCTACATGGGCTCTCAGTAATTACCTTTACATGGGCTCTCTCAGTAATTACCTTTCCATGGGCTCTCTCCGTAATTACCTTTACATGGACTCTCTCAGTAATTACCTCTACACGGGCTCTGTCAGTAATTACCTTTCCATGGGCTCTATCAGTAATTACCTTTCCATGGGCTCGCTCAGTAATTACCTTTACATGGGCTCTCTTAGTAATTACCTCTACATGGGCTCGCTCAGTAATTACCTTTACATGGGCTCTCTCAGTGATTACCTTTACATGGGCTCTCACAGTAATTACCTTTCCATGGGCTCGCTCAGTAATTACCTTTACATGGGCTCTCTCAGTATTTACCTTTCCATGGGCTCGCTCAGTAATTACCTTTACATGGGCTCTCTCAGTAATTACCTTTACATGGGCTATCTCAGTAATTACCTCTACATGGGCTCGCTCAGTAATTACCTTTACATGGGCTCTCTCAGTAATTACCTCTACATGGGCTCTCTCAGTAATTACCTTTACATGGGCTCTCAGTAATTACCTTTACATGGGCTCTCTCAGTAATTACCTTTACATGGGCTCTCTCAGTAATTACCTTTACATGGGCTCTCTCAGTAATTACCTTTACATGGGCTCTCAGTAATTACCTTTACATGGGCTCTCAGTAATTACCTTTACATGGGCTCTCTCAGTAATTACTCTACATGAGCTCTCAGTAATTACCTCTACGTGGGCTCTCTCAGTAATTACCTTTACATGTGCTCTCAGTAATTACCTTTACATGGGCTCTCTCAGTAATTACCTTTACATGGGCTCTCTCAGTAATTACCTTTACATGGGCTCTCTCAGTAATTACCTCTACATGGGCTCTCTCAGTAATTACCTTTACATGGGCTCTCAGTAATTACCTTTACATGGGCTCTCTCAGTAATTACCTTTACATGGGCTCTCTCAGTAATTACCTTTACATGGGCTCTCTCAGTAATTACCTCTACATGTGCTCTCTCAGTAATTACCTTTACATGGGCTCTCTCAGTAATTACCTCTACATGGGCTCTCTCAGTAATTACCTCTAAATGGGCTCTCTCAGTAATTACCTCTACATGGGCTCTCTCAGTAATTACCTTTGGTGGGACAACCACCATCATCATTCCCAGGCACAGCCAGCCCCATCCCCAGCCACACACTCATTCCACAGCCCCATCCACCCACCGCACCCACTCACTCACTCACTCACCCACCCAGGCCATATGTGAAAGTGCCTAATTCCGCTCACCTAAATATGCTCCTGTGTGTCTATGTGTGTGTGTGTGTGTGTGTGTGTGTCTGTGTGTGTGCCTGCATTCCAGCGTGCATGTGCGTTCGTACGTGTGTGTCCATAATTATTTCGGTATTTCGGTATTCCATTAGGTTCCCCATTAGCTGTTGCGAAAGCAGCAGCTACTCTTCCTGGGGTCCACACAAAACATGAAATAATACAGAACATTAACAGACAAGAACAGCACAAGGACAGAACTACATACATTTAAAAACGGCACACATAGCCTACATATTAACACACAATGTAAAGGGGCTTAATTCTGTGTAAATGCATGTGTGTGTGTGTGTATGTGTGTGTGCATGTGTATATAAAGTATATGTATGTGGTTTCATAACACGCTCTTGTCGGTGCCCCTGGCAGGTCCCGGTGGCGTCTCTGTACTGGTCTCTCCACCTTCAAACGTGCTAATCAGCGTCAGGCGGCCATCTCTGTGCCCTCGGCGCCGAACAGGGACCTCCGCACCCGTCCTGCAGGCCTCTCTCTCTCTCTCTCTCTCTCTCTCTCTCTCTCTCTCTCTCTCTCTCTCTCTCTCTCTCTCTCTCTCTCTCTCACAGACACTGAACATTAAGTATCATCTGTCTCTGTCACATACGTCTTCACATTTTCCCTGCACTATATACATTTGCAAGGGGCTTGGCTACTGCATGGAATTTCATCTGACAGTGACAATATCAAGATACCTTTCTTTAAATCTTTTTTTTGTGTGGATGTCATATGCTCAGAAATTCGCTCCCTCTCTCATCAGGAAAAGGGTGAACGGGGCTCCACCTTTCCTGCATTTGCATAATTCATCTCATTATTCACGGACATGAGGTAATTAAACTAATTTACAGAGGACCAATGTTCTAATTGGAACAATCTTTCTGCTGTCACTCATGGCCATGTGCAGAGCGAGGACGGACATGAACACAGTGTCTGAACATGAGTGATGAAAAAAGAAGGAATAAGGAAAACGTGTTTGTTGTTACTCAAGTTTTTTACTGTCACGTGGACAAGTACAGTGAAATACCTTTCTTGCTCTTTCCCAACAATGCAGTAATCAATATTAGTAGTACTATACAAAATAAATAAAGGCAGTTTCCAGGTCAGTTCCAATACCATATTTACAATGTGCAGGGATACTGGAGTGGTAGGGTTAGATATGTATAGGGGTAAGGTGACTAGGCATCAGGATATATGATAAAACAGACTAGCAGCAGCGTATATGATTATTGTACGTGTGTGTGTGTGTGTGTGTAGAGTCAGTATGAATGTGTGTGCGTGTTATGTGTATGTGAACAAATTAACTGTGTGTGTGTCTGCGTGTGTGTGTTGGTTCTTCTATCCTTGTGGGGACCTAAAAACCCGCAAAGTCCCCACAAGGATAGTTAAATAAGAAAAAGTCTCCCTCGTGGGGACATTTCCCACGTCCCCATGAGGTCAAAGGCTATTTTAAGGGGTTAGTGGTTAGGTTTAGGGTTAGGGTTAGGAGTTAGGTTTAGGGTTTAGGTTAGGGTTAGGGTTAGGGTTAGGGTTAGGGTTATGGTAAGTGTTAGGGTTATAGTTAGAGAAAATAGGATTTTGAATGGAAATACATTTTATGTCCCCACGAGGATAGAAGAACATAACGTGTGCATGTGTGTGTGTGTGTGCGCATGCGTGCGTGTTGGAGTGTGAGTGTGTGTGAAATAACAGAGAGAAGACAGTAAGACAGCACAAGACCCTGCTCGTAATGTAACGTCACCTTGTGATTGGATGTGATCCTTTAATCAAATCAAAGTTTATTCGTCAATGCTCTGTTGCTCTGTTTTTTACTCTTTATTGTGATTGGATGACTCAGTTTACAACTCTTGTTTGAATTGGATGAATATCAACCCTTTGTGGATGAACCTGACATGAAAGGGGTGAAAGTGTACATAGAGAAGTAAAAAGTAATGTGCTGCGGTCAGGTTCCTTTAAGATGCATTAAAAGATTGATTGTAAATGTCATGGCTTGCTGTCAAATGTTATGGTATACAGCGACTATAAACAGTAGGCCTAGCTACAGTATGACATCGTTAAAAATACTGTGAGCTGCTTGGTGTGGAGGAGTGAGAGTAAATCATCCCTTTCACACTCCCCATCTCTCAGAACATTATACTGTATCACTACCACGAGTCACCATCTGTGTTTTAGAACTCATGGAGATCTGTGTGTCTGTTCTCAAAGAGTGGTAAGATCATTTAATTGTGATTATGTAACTGGGCTGGCACAGCATGCAGTTTGATGGGACAACATGTACTCCTAGTACGCTACACTGTCTCTTTACTAAACTTGCTTTGAAGTCTCAATTCAAAGGGCTTTATTGGCATGGGAAACATATGTTTACATTGCCAAAGCAAGTGAAATAGATAATAAACAGAAGTGAAATAAATAATATAAAATGAACAGTAAACATTACACTCACAAAAGTTAGAAAGGAATAGAGAAATTTCAAATGTCATGTTATGGCTACAGTGTTGTAACGATGTGCAAATAGTTAAAGTACATTAAAGGGAAAATAAAGAAACATAAATATGGGTTGTATTTACAATGATGTTAGATCTTCACTGGTTGCCCTTTTCTTGTGGCAACAGGTCAAAACTATTACTGCTGTGATGGCACACTGTGGTATTTCACCCAATAGATATGTGAGATTATCAAAATTGGATTTGTTTTAGAATTCGTTGTGGGTCTGTGTAATCTGAGGGAAGTATGTGTCTTTAATATGGTCATACATTTGGCAGGAGGTTAGGAAGTGCAGCTCAGTTTCCACCTCATTTTGTGGGCAGTGTACACATAGCCTGTCTTCTCTTGAGAGCCAAGTCTGCCTACGGCGGCCTCTCTCCATAGCAAGGCTATGCTCAATGAGTCTATACATAATCAAAGCTTTCCTTAATTTTGGGTCAGTCGCACTGGTCAGTTATTCTGCCACTGTGTACTCTCTGTTCAGGGCCAAATAACATTCCAGTTTGCTCATTACATCATTAATTTTTTTCCAATGTGTCAAGTGGAGTCTGTTTGTGTTTGTGTACAGAGCCCCAGGACCAGCTTGCTCTTCTCTTCTCCAGGTTCATCTCTCTGTAGGTGGTGGCTTTGTTATGGAAGGTTTGGGAATGCTTCCTTTTAGGTGGTTGTAGAATTTAACGGCCCTTTTCTGGATTTTGATCATTAGCGGGTATCGGCCTAATTCTGCTCTGCATGCATTCTTTGGTGTTTTACGTTGTACACAGAGGAATTTTTTTGGCAGAATTCTGCATGCAGAGTCAAGAGCATGCAAAGCTGTCATCAAGGCACAGGGTGGCTATTTGAAGATTCTCAAATATAACATAAATTTTGATCTGTTTAACACTTTTTGGTTACTACATGATTCCATATGTGTTATTTGTAGTTTTGATGTCTTCACTATTATTCTACAATGTAAAAAATAGTAAAAAATAAAGAAAAACCCTTGAATGAGTAGGTGTGTCCAAACTTTTGACAGATAGTGTATATGTTGAAGTGGGTGGGGCTCAAGCTGCATCCCTGTCTCACCCCATGGCCCTGTGGAAAGAAATGTGTGTGATTTTCTTCCAGTTTTAACCGCACACTTGTTGTTTGTATACATGGATTTTATAATGTCGTATGTTTTTCCCCCAACACTGCCATCAATTTGTATAGCAGACCCTCATGCCAAATTGAGTCAAAAGCTTTTGAAGCATGAGAATATTTTGCCTTTGTCTTGGTTTGTTTGTTTGTCAATTAGGGTGTGCAGGGTGAGTACGTGGTCTGTCTTACAGTAATTTAGTAAAAAGCCAATTTTACATTTGCTCAGTACATTGTCTTCCCTGAGGAAATGTACGAGTCTGCTGTTAATGATAATGCAGAGGATTTTCCCAAGGTTGCTTTTGACTCAAATCCCACGGTAGTTATTGGGGTCAAATTTGTCTGAACTTTTGTGGAAAATATTGGGGAAGATGCCAGAGCTGAGGATGATGTTAAAGAGTTTAAGTATAGCCAATTGGAAATTGTGGTCTGTATATTTTATCATTTCATTTAGGATACCATCAACACCACAGGCTTTTTTGGGTTGGAGGGTTTGTATTTTGTCCTGTAGTTCATTCAATGTAATTGGATAATCCAGTGGGTTTAATAGTTGATTCTAAGATTTGTATTTGATCATGTATAACTTTTTGCTGTTTGTTCTTTGTTATAGAGCCAAAAAGATAGGAGAAGTGGTTTATCCATACATCTCTGTTTTGGATAGATAACTCCTCGTGTTGTTGTTTGTGTAGTGTGTTCCAATTTTCCCAGAAATGGTTAGATTCTATGGATTCTTCAATTACACTGAGCTGATTTCTGCCGTGCTATTCCTTCTTTTTCCATAGTGTATTTCTGTATTGTTTTAGTGACTCACCATAGTGAAGGTGTGGCTGAGGTTTTCTGGGTCTCTATGTTTTTGGTTGGATAGGTTTCTCAATTTCTTTCTTAGTTTTTTGCATTCTTCATCAAACCATTTGTCATTGTTGTTAATTTTCTTAAGTTGTCTGCTTGACATTTGTTGATTTGATAGGGAAGCTGAGAGGCCAAATATACTGTTTAGGTTTTCTACTGCCAAGTTTACATCTTCACTATTACACTGAAACGTTTTGTCCAGGAAGTTGTCTAAAAGGGATTTAATTTGTTGTTGCCTAATTGTGTTTTGGTAGGTTTCCACATTACTTTCCTTCCATCTATAGCATTTCTTAATATTATTCAGTTCCTATGGCTTTGATGCCTCATGACTGAGTATTGCTCTGTTCAAGTAGACTGTGATTTAGCTGTGATCTGATAGGGGTGTTAGTGGGCTGACTGTGAACGCTCTGAGAGACTCTGGGTTGAGGTCAGCGATAAAGTAGTATACAGTACCACTGTCAAGAGATGAGCTAGAGGTGTACCTATCATAGGAGTCCCCTCGAAGCTTACCATTGACCATGTACAGTGAGGGAAAAAAGTATTTGATCCCATGCTGATTTTGTACGTTTGCCCACTGACAAAGAAATGATCAGTCTATCATTTTAATGGTAGGTTTATTTGAACCGTGAGAGACAGAATAACAACAAAAAAATCCAGAAAAACACATGTCAAAAATGTTATAAATTGATTTGCATTTTAATGAGGGAAATAAGTATTTGACCCCCTCTCAATCAGAAAGATTTTTGGCTCCCAGGTGTCTTTTATGCAGGTAACGAGCTGAGATTAGGAGCACACTCTTAAAGGGAGTGCTCCTAATCTCAGCTTGTTACCTGTATAAAAGACACCTGTCCACAGAAGCAATCAATCAATCAGATTCTAAACTCTCCACCATGGCCAAGACCAAAGAGCTCTCCAAGGATGTCAGGGACAATATTGTAGACCTACACAAGGATGGAATGGGCTACAAGACCATCGCCAAGCAGCTTGGTGAGAAGGTGACAACAGTTGGTGCGATTATTCACAAATGGAAGAAACACAAAATAACTGTCAATCTCCCTCGGCCTGGGGCTCCATGCAAGATCTCACCTCGTGGAGTTGCAATGATCATGAGAACGGTGAGGAATCAGCCCAGAACTACACGGGAGGATCTTATCAATGATCTCAAGGCAGCTGGGACCATAGTCACCAAGAAAACAATTGGTAACACACTACGCCGTGAAGGACTGAAATCCGCAAGGTCCCCCTGCTCAAGAAAGCACATATACATGCCCGTCTGAAGTTTGCCAATGAACATCTGAATGATTCAGAGGACAACTGGGTGAAAGTGTTGTGGTCAGATGAGACCAAAATCAAGCTCTTTGGCATCAACTCAATCGCCGTGTTTGGAGGAGGAGGAATGCTGCCTATGACCCCAAGAACACCATCCCCACCGTCAAACATGGAGGTGGAAACATTATGCTTTGGGGGTGTTTTTCTGCTAAGGGGACAGGACAACTTCACCGCATCAAAGAGACGATGGACGGGGTCATGTACCGTCAAATCTTGGGTGAGAACCTCCTTCCCTCAGCTAGGGCATTGAACATGGGTCGTGGATGGGTATTCCAGCATGACAATGATCCAAAACACACGGCGAAGGCAACAAAGGAGTGGCTCAAGAAGAAGCACATTAAGGTCCTGGAGTGGCCTAGTCAGTCTCCAGACCTTAATCCCATAGAAAATCTGTGGAGGGAGCTGAAGGTTTGAGTTGCCAAACGTCAGCCTCGAAACCTTAATGACTTGGAGAAGATCTGCAAAGAGGAGTGGGACAAAATCCCTCTTGAGATGTGTGCAAACCTGGTGGCAAACTACAAGAAATGTCTGACCTCTTGTGATTGCCAACAAGGGTTTTGCCACCATGTACTAAGTCATGTTTTGCGGAGGGGTCAAATACTTATTTCCCTCATTAAAATGCAAATCAATTTATAACATTTTTGACATGTGTTTTTCTGGATTTTTTGTTTGTTATTCTGTCTCTCACTGTTCAAATAAATCTACCATTAAAATTATAGACTGATCATTTCTTTGTCAGTGGGCAAACGTACAAAATCAGCAGGGGATCAAATACTTTTTTCCCTCGCTGTACATACCCAGCGTGCGATAGAGCTGCAGGAGTTGTGACCCGTTTTTGTTGGTTGTGTTGTCGTAGTTGTGTCTAGGGGGGCATATTGGGGCGCGAGTGCTGTCAGCTCCAGGTAGGTGTTTTTTCCCCTGTGTGCTGAGGCTGTCAGGTTCTTGTCCAGTTCTGGCATTTAGGTCGCCACAGACTAGTACATGTCCCTGAGCCTGGAAATGGTTGATCTCCCCCTCTAGGATGGAGAAGCTGTCTTCATTAAAGTATGTGGATTCTAGTTGGGAGATATACAGTGGGGAGAACAAGTATTTGATACACTGCCGATTTTGCAGGTTTTCCTACTTACAAAGCATGTAGAGGTCTGTAATTTTTATCATAGGTACACTTCAACTGTGAGAGACGGAATCTAAAAAAATCCAGAAAATCACATTGTATGATTTTTAAGTAATTAATTTGCATTTTATTGCATGACATAAGTATTTGATACATCAGAAAAGCAGAACTTAATATTTGGTACAGAAACCTTTGTTTGCAATTACAGAGATCATACGTTTTCTGTAGGTCTTGACCAGGTTTGCACACACTGCAGCAGAGATTTTGGCCCACTCCTCCATACAGACCTTCTCCAGATCCTTCAGGTTTCGGGGCTGTTGCTGGGCAATACGGAATTTAAGCTCCCTCCAAAGATTTTCTATTGGGTTCAGGTCTGGAGACTGGCTAGGCCACTCCAGGACCTTGAGATGCTTCTTACGGAGCCACTCCTTAGTTGCCCTGGCTGTGTGTTTCGGGTCGTTGTCATGCTGGAAGACCCAGCCACGACCCATCTTCAATGCTCTTACTGAGGGAAGGAGGTTGTTGGCCAAGATCTCGCGATACATGGCCCCATCCATCCTCCCCTCAATACGGTGCAGTCGTCCTGTCCCCTTTGCAGAAAAGCATCCCCAATGAATGATGTTTCCGCCTCCATGCTTCACGGTTGGGATGGTGTTCTTGGGGTTGTACTCATCCTTCTTCTTCCTCCAAACACGGCGAGTGGAGTTTAGACCAAAAAGCTCTATTTTTGTCTCATCAGACCACATGACCTTCTCCCATTCCTCCTCTGGATCATCCAGATGGTCATTGGCAAACTTCAGACGGGCCTGGACATGCACTGGCTTGAGCAGGGGGACCTTGCGTGCGCTGCAGGATTTTAATCCATGACGGCGTAGTGTGTTACTAATGGTTTTCTTTGAGACTGTGGTCCCAGCTCTCTTCAGGTCATTGACCAGGTCCTGCCGTGTAGTTCTGGGCTGATCCCTCACCTTCCTCATGATCATTGATGCCCCACGAGGTGAGATCTTGCATGGAGCCCCAGACCAAGGGTGATTGACCGTCATCTTGAACTTCTTCCATTTTCTAATAATTGCGCCAACAGTTGTTGCCTTCTCACCAAGCTGCTTGCCTATTGTCCTGTAGCCCATCCCAGCCTTGTGCAGGTCTACAATTTTATCCCTGATGTCCTTACACAGCTCTCTGGTCTTGGCCATTGTGGAGAGGTTGGAGTCTGTTTGATTGAGTGTGTGGACTGGTGTCTTTTATACAGGTAACGAGTTCAAACAGGTGCAGTTAATACAGGTAATGAGTGGAGAACAGGAGGGCTTCTTAAAGAAAAACTAACAGGTCTGTGAGAGCTGGAATTCTTACTGGTTGGTAGGTGATCAAATACTTATGTCATGCAATAAAATGCAAATTAATTACTTAAAAATCATACAATGTGATTTTCTGGATTTTTGTTTTAGATTCCGTCTCTCACAGTTGAAGTGTACCTATGATAAAAATGACAGACCTCTATATGCTTTGTAAGTAGGAAGACCTGCAAAATCGGCAGTGTATCAAATACTTGTTCTCCCCACTGTAGGTAGCACACAGGAGGACATTTTTCTCTGTTGAGATCATTTCTTTTTTAAATGTAAAAGGTTCCTGTTTTGATTAATTTAATAGATTGAATTAGATCTGCTCTATACCAAATTAGCATATCCCCTGAGTCCCTTCCCTGTTTTTCTCCTGGTAGTTTGTTGGATGGGACTACCATCTCTCTGTAACCTAGAGGGGAACCAGTGGGTCCATCTCCTCTATACCATGTTTCTTGTTGTATGACAATGTCTGTATTTCTGAAGTACAGGTTCCTGCTCTTTAGGCCAAAGGCAGATGACCTCAGACCTTGGCTATTCCAGGATGTGATAGTGAAGGCTTTGTGTTCCATAAAATGTCCAATGATGTTAGTCGTGTGGTCTGGCCTCAGACCAGTAAGTGTAAGCAGAGCCTGCTGAGCATCTGGTACATGCCATTGGCTTGGGCTAGTGTAAGAGTGGGTGTTGGGCCTGTTTTCCTGCTCACGGCATGGGCGTATGTGTGACTTTCATGTTGAGGCCCTCTTTGCGGGAGGGGGGGGCATGGGGTGGGCAGGAGGGGAGGTCTGATCTGAGGGGGCCGATATGGGGTGTGGGCATGATTGGTTTGGGGAAGGGGGGGATTGATTGTTATATTATGTGGCTGGGTGACCCTAGTTGGTCCTCAGACAGAAGGTCTAGGGCGCGTTGGGTCTTTGGACACCAGAGTTTAGACACTGTGTTTAGGAAAAAGTGTATTTTCTTGTATATACAGTTGAAGTTGGAAGATTACATACACTTAGGTTGGAGTCATTAAAACTCATTTTTGAACCACTCCACAAATGTCTTGTGAACAAACTATAGTTTTGGCAAGTCAGTTATGACATCTACTTTGTGCATGACACGTAATTTTTCCAACAATTGTTTACAGACAGATTATTTCACTTATAATTCACTGTATCACAATTCCAGTGGGTCAGAAGTTTACATACACTAAGTTGACTGTGCCTTTAAACAGCTTGGAAAATTCCAGAAAGTGATGTCATGGCTTTACAAGCTTCCGATAGGCTAATTGACATCATTTGAGTCAATTGCAGGTGTACCTGTGGCTTTATTTCAAGGCCTACCTTCAAACTCAGTGCCTCTTTGCTTGACATCATGGGAAAATCAAAAGAAAACAGCCAAGACCTTCGAAAAATTTTTTTGGACCTCCACAAGTCTGGTTCATCCTTGGGAGCAATTTCCAAATGCCTGAAGGTACCACGTTCATCTGTACAAATCAAATCAAATCAAATCAAATTTTATTGGTCACATGCGCCGAATACAACAGGTGCAGACATTACAGTGAAATGCTTACTTACAGCCCTTAACCAACAGTGCATTTATTTTAAACAAAAAAGTAAGAATAAAACAACAACAAAAAAGTGTTGAGAAAAAAAGAGCAGAAGTAAAATAAAGTGACAGTAGGGAGGCTATATATACAGTAAAATAAAGTGACAGTAGGGAGGCTATATATACAGGGGGTACCGTTGCATAGTCAATGTGCGGGGGGCACCGGCTAGTTGAGGTAGTTGAGGTAATATGTACATGTGGGTAGAGTTAAAGTGACTATGCATAAATACTTAACAGAGTAGCAGCAGCGTAAAAAGGATGGGGTGGGGGGCAGTGCAAATAGTCCGGGTAGCCATGATTAGCTGTTCAGGAGTCTTATGGCTTGGGGGTAGAAGCTGTTGAGAAGTCTTTTGGACCTAGACTTGGCACTCCGGTACCGCTTGCCGTGCGGTAGCAGAGAGAACAGTCTATGACTAGGGTGGCTGGAGTCTTTGACAATTTTGAGGGCCGTCCTCTGACACCGCCTGGTATAGAGGTCCTGGATGGCAGGGAGCTTTGCCCCAGTGATGTACTGGGCCGTACGCACTACCCTCTGTAGTGCCTTGCGGTCAGAGGCCAAGCAGTTGCCATACCAGGCGGTGATGCAACCAGTCAGGATGCTCTCGATGGTGCAGCTGTAGAATTTTTTGAGGATCTGAGGACCCATGCCAAATCTTTTTAGTCTCCTGAGGGGGAATAGGCTTTGTCGTGCCCTCTTCACGACTGTCTTGGTGTGTTTGGACCATGATAGTTCGTTGGTGATGTGGACACCAAGGAACTTGAAGCTCTCAACCTGTTCCACTACAGCCCCGTCGATGAGAATGGGGGCGTGCTCAGTCCTCTTTTTTTTCCTGTACAAACAATAGTACGCAAGTATAAACACCATGGGACCACGCAGCCGTCATACCGCTCAGGAAGGAGATGCGTTCTGTCTCCTAGAGGTGAATGTACTTTGGTGCGTAAAGTGCATATCAATCCAAGGACAACAGCAAAGGACCTTGTGAAGATGCTGGAGGAAACAGGTACAAAATATCTATATCCACAGTAAAACGAGTCCTATATCGACATAACCTGAAAGGCCGCTCAGCAAGGAAGAAGCCACTGCTCCAAAACAGCCATAAAAAAGCCAGACTACAGTTTGCAACTGCACATGGGGACAAAGATCGTACTTTTTGGAGAAATGTCCTCTGGTCTGATGAAACAGAAATAGAACTGTTTGGCCATAATGACCATTGTTATGTTTGGAGGAAAAAGGGAGTGCTTGCATGCCGAAGAATACCATCCCAACTGTGCAGCACGGGGGTGGCAGCATCATGCTGTGGGGGTGCTTTGCTACAGGAGGGACTGGTGCACTTCACAAAATAGATGGCATCATGATGAAGGAAAATTATGTGGATATATTGAAGCAACATCTCAAGACATCAGTCAGGAAGTTAAAGCTTGGTCGCAAATGGGTCTTCCAAATGGACAATGACCCCAAGCATGCTTCCAAAGTAGTGGCAAAATGGCTTAAGGACAACAAAGTCAAGGTATTGGAGTTGCCATCACAAAGCCCTGACCTCAATCCTATAGAAAATGTGTGGGCAGAACTGAAAAAGCGTGTGTGAGCATGGATGCCTACAAACCTGACTCAGTTACACCAGCTCTGTCAGGAGGAATGGGCCAAAATTCACCCAACTTATTGTGGGAAGCTTGTGGAAGGCTACCCAAAACTTGTGACCCAAGTTAAACAATTTAAAGGCAATGCTACCAAATACTAATTGAGTGTATGTAAACTTCAGACCCACTGGGAATGTGATGAAAGAAATAAAAGCTGAAATAAATAATTTTCTCTACTATTATTCTGACATTTCACATCCTTAAAATAAAGTGGTGATCCTAGCATTTTTACTAGGATTAAATGTCAGGAATTGTGAAAAACAGAGTTTAAATGTATTTGGCTAAGGTGTATGTAAACTTCTGACTTCAACTGTATTTCCTGTTAGAGTCCATAAGGAGTACAATCTGTGGCTTGTGTGTGTCCTCAGTGGATGTGGGGGGGGGGTTGTTAGGAGGGCTAGCAGGGGAGCTGACAGGGGGGGGGGGGGCTAGGAGGGGGTGGGGTCCCCTGTGCTCGAGGTTCTTCATTTATCTGTCCTGTTGTGGTGTCGAGACTTTGGTCAGGATCTGAGGTGGGCTGTTCTGCTGGCTTCTTTGCAAGAGTGGCCAGCTCTCTAATGTGTTGTTCTCTGTCACACGTCATCTTTCTCACCTTCTCCTCCAGCACTCGCCTCTCCTCCTCTAGTGCTCTGTTCTTCTCCTGCCACTGGGCCTCCTCCTTCCACTCCTGCTCTTTCTCCTGTTGAAGTTGTCTCACCACAGTCCAGAGTGCAGACATGTCTCTCTCACCCTCCAGCTCTCCAGGGTCTGGTTGAGGGGATGTTGTTGTGCTGGAATGTTGTCTGGGTCTGTGCTGATTGGAGTGCGTTGACCTGCTGTTCCAGCTCCACCTGCCTTACCTCCAGCTGGGTGAATTTATCCTTCATTTCAGTGAGGGAGTAGTGCTCGCTGCTGGGAGGTTGACTTTCCGCTTGGGGTTGCTCGTCTGTGGGGTTGTTTAAGGAAGAGGTCTTGTCTGGCTCACTTGGGGTGGGGGAGTCTTCCTCAAGAGAGAGCTTCTCCTGCTGAGCTATTTCTTTGATTATGTGGAAGTCCAGCTGAAACTGTTTGGGGTTGCCCTGTACCAATACTGTTCCAGACTTGTACAGGTTGACATTGGCTGACTCAGAGTCCTCATAGTCTAGTATCCTGAGTTTCCACACATCGCTAACACCATGCCAGGGGATGGTCTGTGTGGAATATGAAATTGCATACGTTCCCATTTTTGTAGCAGTCAGCAAAAAGTGTCTCTGGATAGTCCATGAGGAGCTTCTTTTTGTACGCTTTCCATGCCTTCTCATTTTTTTACATCCAGAGGGTACTATATTGTGATGACCTCTGCACAGAGGGAAGCCATGGAGCTGGGGGCCTCAAAGGCCTCTGCATTTGGGTGGGAGAGGCTGTAAAACTCTCCTGCCATTGTTGGGCTCAAGGGCTTTGACACTTCTCACTTCACACCTCAGTACTAATTGAAGTTGCAGCCGGATCTGTTCTGTGCTAGCAAGCTTGGTAGCCTTAACTTCGCATTCAGGCCTTATAAAGTAAAATAGATTATTGCAGGGGCGCAACTTTCACTGGGAAGGGGGACGGGGGGACGGACATGTCCCCTCACATTCTAAAATTGCATTTTTGTCCCCCCCAGTTTTATCATTGGAATGTGATACAAAAGAAGCGGGTGTCCTTTAGGACCATGCAGACGCCTCTGAGCTTCTGGTAGGCTGTTTGGAGTGTTTATCCCCACTTCTAAAACCAAAGTTGCGCCCCTGGATTATTGGCTTTAAAAGTAGCTTCAGGCTAAACATTACTCACTCAATTCCAGGTTGGATGGTATTTTCAGGTTCCTGTTGTGCTTCTTTTGCTGGTCATTGGTTTGCCAGAGCATTTGCTGTATAGTTCTTGTGAATAAGAATCTTTGGTAGTAGGGATCCAGGTAATTTTGTCCATAATCAGGTTGTAGGTTTGGAGTTCTGATTTGGAGTGAAGGTTATGTTGTGGAGGGTAGTGTCCTGTATATATCCTTGTGAAAAAAATCAAAGTTTATCCAACTCTAAATCTATATTTTTGTAAAAACATGCTGAAAAATTCAGGAGCTTATCTGCTTATCTTATCTGCTCATGATCTCTCTCTCTCTCTCTCTCTCTCTCTCTCTCTCTCTCTCTTCAATTTAAAAGGCTTTATTAGCATGGGAAACATGTTTACATCTTTCATTCATTAGTTTACGGGTGTTCCTGGCAGTGCCCTCCTGTACCCCCCACACACATAGCACTTTGAGTGGGACTACTCTAACCAAAAACATCTGAAGAACATTTTAAGAGCACATCCTATTTGAAGAAAAAAAAACAATCCTGAAAGAAAAAACCTGGGATTGAACTGAAACCCCACTGTGTGGAGTGGACTTGTCATAGCAGACTGCACTGCACTCCCCACTAAGAGCTAAATTGGGCGGGAGCTGTCATGACAAATTCTGTTCGGCCTGGAAAACCTGTCTATGTTCTGCATCAACGGGATTGTGGAATAGCAGCAACAGTCTAACCTCCAGTCAGCCCACTAATGGTCCATTATAATCCAATTGTTGCTTAGACCAGACAGGTTCTGGCAGCAGGAGAGACGCTGGCATGACAGAGCTTACTGCACCACCCTGGGAATGGATGGGGTAGAAGACAGGCTGCTGAACTGTGTGAGGATGATTGGAAAAAATAAATAAACTGTAATCAGAGCATAGGGGGCACAGGGGCACATGCCCCCTCAACTTTGTCCTGTTTAAACATTTATTTGTAATTGTTTTGTATACTTTTCTGATGTTGTTTCTCTGTAATACCACTAGCCACTTAGCAATGTTATGATATTGGCTTTAGCTAGCCCAGATAGGTTCCCAATTTCCCAACCTCATTACTAGTTACCAAGAAGCCATTTCAGGCTGTCAATGAAGTTTAGGTAGCTAGCTTGTCAAACTATCTTAGCTGGCATGTCTGCTGACGAAGGTTGGTAGACTTCAGAAAAACAAGCAATTACTAAATGTACTGAATAAGACTTGCATTCCTTTCAATTTGTTACCCACCAGTCAGTAGGATACAGACAGCTCAAGAGGTATGCTTAGATATGCAGAAAAATAAACATATTTTTGACATAGACTTAAGCATAATGATTATGGCTCTAGACTAAAGGAAAAAGGGTGTTTCAGGTATTCTGAAAATACAAAATTCTCCAACTTCCGGACCACACCAGCCACCCCAGCTTTTGTGCCCCCTCAGATTTTTGGGGTGCATGACGCCCCTGACTGTAATAAAGGGGTTATACAGTGCCTTCGGAAAGTATTCAGACCCCTTGACTTTTTCCACATTTTGTTATGTTACAGACTTATTCAAAAATGGATAAAATAAATAAAAATCCTCAGCAATCTACACACAATACCCCATAATGACAAAGCGGGGGAAAAAAAGAAATATCTTATTTACATAAATATTCAGACCCTTCGCTAAGAGACTCGAAATTGAGCTCTGGTGCATCCTGTTTCCATTGATCATCCTTGAGATGTTTCTACAACTTGATTGGAGTCCACCTGTGGTAAATTCAATTGATTGGACATGACTTTGAAAGGCACACACCTGTCTATATAACAAATCAAATCAAACCAATTTGTATTTGTCACATGCGCCCAACAATGCAGTTTTATGAAAGAATACCCCAAAAAATCACAAAAAATACAATATAAAATAATACGAAATAAAAATAACAAATAATTAAAGAGCAGCAGTAAAAATAACAATAGCAAGGCTATATAAAGGGCGTACCGGTACCGAGTCAATGTGCGGGGGCACCGGTTAGTCCCACAGTTGACAGTGCATGTCAGAGCAAAAACCAAGCCATGAGGTCGAAGGAATTGTCCATAGAGCTCCAAGACAGGATTGTGTCGAGGCACAGATCTGGGGAAGGGTATCAAAACATTTCTGCAGCATTGAAGGTCCCCAAGAACACAGTGGCCTCCATAATGTTTAAATGGAAGAAGTTTGGAACCACCAAGACTCTTCCTAGAGCTGGCTGCCCGGCCAAACTGAGCAATCGGGGGGGAAGGGCCTTGGTCAGGGAGGTGACCAAGAACCTGATGGTCACTCTGACAGAGCTCTAGAGTTCCGCTGTGTACACCAATCAGGCCTTTATGGTAGAGGGGCCAGACAGAAGTCACTCCTCAGTAAAAGGCACATGACAGCCCGCTTGGAGTTTGCCAAAAGGCACCTAAACACTCAGACAATGAGAAACAAGATTCTCTGGTCTGATGAAACCAAGATTCAACACTTTGGCCTGAATGCTAAACGTCACGTCTGGAGGAAACCTGGCACCATCCCTACGGGGAAGCATGGAGGTGGCAGCATCATGTTGTGGGAATGTTTTTCAGCAGCAGGGACTGGGAGACTAGGCAGCATCGAGGTAAAGATGAACGGAGCAAAGTACAGAGAGATCCTTGATGAAAACCTGCTCCAGAGCGCTCAGGACCTCAGACTGGGGCGAAGGTTCACCTTCCAACAGGACAACGACCCTAAGCACACAGCCAAGACAATGCAGGAGTGGCTTCGGGACAAGTCTCTGAATGTCCTTGAGTGGCCCAGCCAGAGCCCGGACTTGAACCCGATCGAACATCTCTGGAGACACTGTGAAAATAGCTGTGCAGCAACGCTCCCCATCCAACCTGTCAGAGCTTGAGAGGATCTGCAGAGAAGAATGGGAGAAACTCCCCAAATACAGATGTGTCAAGCATGTACTATCATACCCAAGAAGACTCGAGGCTGTAATCGCTGCCAAAGGTGCTTCAACAAAGTACTGAGTAAAGGGTCTGAAAACTTTTTTTTTTTTTTATATAAATTAGCAAACATTTCTATATAGCTGTTTTTGCTTTGTCATTAAGGGGTATTGTTTAGATTGAAGAGGGGAAAAAATTATTGTATCCATTTTAGAATAAGGCTGTAACGTAACAAAATGTGGAAAAAGGGAAGGGGTCTAAATACTTTGCGAATGCACTGTAAATAAACATTATTACACTCCCTTTTGCACGCAAGTATTTTTTCACCTACAATTTAAAGTTTACTGCTGAAGAGCAATGTTCTTTGTTCCTCAGTTCACGGACCGCCGGCTGTTCTTCCAGCAACAACACAGTTCTTTAATGTCCCTGGTGAACAGGCTGAACAGGTGAAGGCTGAAAGAATAAAGCAACTTACTCCATAATTAATGTAGCTGTCACACAAAAGACACATTTATCATGTTCTGTAAGGCTCTACTTTAAATTATTCCATTCCTCTTCCTTGTATTTTCCCTATCAGGGGAAACGTTGGCCATCTCAGTCTCTGGACTTAAACCCTATTGAAAACCTGTGGTTTGAATTGAAGAGGGCAGTCCATAAGCGCAGACGAAGGATATCAAGGATCTGGAAAGATTCTGTATGGAGGACTGCGCTAAAATCCATCCCAATTACATTGACATTTTAGTCATTTAGCAGACGCTCTTATCCAGAGCGACTTACAGTTACAGTTAGTGAGTGCCTACATTTTTCATACTGCCCCCCCGTGGGAAACGAACCCACAACCCACAACCTTGGTGTTGCAAGAACCATGTTCTACCAACTGAGGCTCAGTAAAGCTTGTTAAACAAAATCTCTTTCTCTATACAGTCTTTTTTACTTATCTTTATCAAGGATCCAATAACTCCGGACCCCACTATAGGTGTATACCTTTCAATGCATGCAGAGCAGAATTAGTACTATACCCGCTAGTTATCAAAATCCAGAAAAGAGCTGTTAAATTCTACAACCACCTAAAAGGAAGCGATGCCCACACATTCCACCACAAAGCCCTCACCCATAGAGAGATAAACCTAGAGAAAAATCCCCTTAGCCAGCTGGTACTGCGACTCTGTTTACAAACACAAACAGACCCTACAGAGCCTCAGGACAGCAACACAAATAGACCAAACCAAACTATGAGACAGCAAAAAGACAACTACTTGAAAGACTGGGAAGAATTAACAGAAAAACAGAGCATATTGCTATCAGGCCCAGAATACCTGACCACTTGACTATGTACAGACTCAGTGAGCATAGCCTTGCTATTGAGAGAGTTTGCCATAGGCAGACCTGGCTCTCGGGAGAAGACAGGCCATGTGCACAATGTCTACAAAATGAGATGGAAACTGAGCTGCACTTCCTAACCTCTTGCCAAATGTATGACCACATTAGAGACACATATTTCCCGCAGATCACATGGACACGGATTCAAAGAATTTGAAAACAAATAAAATACTGCAGTCATGAGAAGAGGGCAACCAGTGCAGCACAAACAACATTGTAAACACCACCAATAGGTATCTGTTTATTTATCTATTCACCCCTTACTATTCATACTACAATTATTTTGCAGATTGCTCAAACACGGTACATAGCGGATAATATAACACTTGAAATGTCTTTATCTTTTTGAAACCTTTGTGAGTGCAATGTTAACTGTTCATTTTTAATAGTTTTTTGTTGATGCTGTTTTGTGTCTTCTCACTTTTGTTTATTGTTCACTTCACTTGCTTTGGCAATATAAACACATTTCCCATGCCAATAAAGCCCCTTTGAATTGAATTGTGAGAGAGAGCTTGAGAGAGAGAGAGAGAGAGAGAGAGAGAGAGAGAGAGAGAGAGAGAGAGAGAGAGAGAGAGAGAGAGAGAGAGAGAGAGAGAGAGAGAGAGAGAGAGAGAGAGAGAGAGAGAGAGGCAGAAAGAGAGAGGTTGAGGGATAGAGAGAGAGAAAGATAGGGAGGCAGAAAGAGAGAGGGAGAGAGAGAGAGAGAGAGAGAGAGAGAGAGAGAGAGAGAGAGAGAGAGAGACAGAGAGAGAGAGAGAGATAGACAGGGAGGCAGAGAGAGAGGGAGGCAGAGAGAGAGAGCGAGAGAGAGAGAGAGAGGCAGAAAGAGAGAGGGAGATCGGGAGAGAGAGAGACAGAGAGAGAGAGAGAGAGAGAAAGAGAGAGAGAGAGAGACAGGGAGAGGTAGAGTTTATTTCCTTCTTAATGCATTTGAGCCAATCAGTTGTGTTGTGACAAGGTAGGGAGGGTATACAGAAGATAGCCCTATTTGGTAAAAGTCCATATTATGGCAAAAACAGCTTGTCGACAGTCCATCATTACTTTAAGACATGAAAGTCAGTCAATACAGAACATTTCAAGAACTTTGAATGTTTCTCAAGTGCCATCAAGCACTATGATGAAACTGGCTCTCATGAGGACCGCCACAGGAATGGAAGACCCAGAGTTACCTATGCAGCAGAGGATAAGTTCATTAGAGTTACCAGCCTCAGAAATTGCAGCCCAAATATGTGCTTCACAGAGTTCAAGTCACAGACACATCTCAACATCAACTGTCCAGAGGGGACTGTGTGAATCAGGCCTTCATGGTCAAATTGCTGCAAAGAAACCACTACTAAAGGACACCAATAAGAAAAAGAGACCTGCTTGGGCCAAGAAACACGAGCAATGGACATTAGACTGGTGGAAATTTGTCCTTTGGTCTGGAGTCCAAATTGGAGATTTTTGGTTCCAACCGCTGTGTCTTCGTGTGGGTGAATGGATGATCTCCGCATGTGTAGTTCCCACTGTAAAGCATGGAGGAGGTGTTATGGTGTGGTGGTGCTTTGCTGATAACACTGTCTGTGATTTATTTAGAATTCAAGGCACACTTACCCAGCATGGCTACCACAGCATTCTGCAGCGATATGCCATCCCATCTGGTTTGGGCTTAGTGGGACTATCATTTGTTTTTCAAAAGGACATGACCCAACACACCTCCAGGCTGTGTAAGGGCTATTTGACCAAGAAGGAGAGTGATGGAGTGCTGCATCAGATGACCTGGCCTCCACAATCCCCCGACCTCAACCCAATTGAGATGATTTGGGATGAGTCGGGCGGCAGAGTGAAGGAAAAGCAGCCAACAAGTGCTCATTACATGTGGGAACTCCTTCAAGACTGTTGGAAAAACATTCCAAGTGTGATCAAGGCAAAGGGGGGCTATTTGAAGAATCTCAAATATAAATATATTTAGATTTGTTTAACACTTTTTTGGTTACTACATGATTCCATATGTGTTATTTCATAGTTTTCATGTCCTCACTATTATTCTACAATGTAGAAAATAGTAAAAATAAAGAAAAACCCTTGAATGAGTAGGTGTGTCCAAACTTTTGACTAGTACTGTATATATATATATATATATATATATATATAGAGAGAGAGAGAGAGAGAGAGAGAGAGAGAGAGAGAGAGAGAGAGAGAGAGAGAGAGAGGAGGCAGAAAGAGAGAGGTTGAGAGATAGAGAGAGAGAGAGGCAGAAAGAGAGAGGGAGATCGGGAGAGAGGCAGAAGAGAGAGAGAGAGGGAGAGAGAGAGAGAGAGAGAGAGAGAGAGAGAGAGAGAGAGAGAGAGAGAGAGAGATAGGGAGAGAGAGAGACAGGGAGGCAGATAGAGAGAGAGATAGGGAGGCAGAAAGAGAGAGGTTGAGAGATAGAGAGAGAGAGAGAGAGAGAGAGAGAGAGAGAGAGAGAGACAGAGAGACAGAGAGGCAAAAAGAGAGAGAGAGAGAGAGAGAGAGAGAGAGGCAGAAAGAGAGAGGGAGATTGGGAGAGAGAGAGAGAGACAGAGAGAGAGAGAAAGAGAGAGAGAGAGATAGACAGGGAGGCAGAGAGAGAGGGAGGCAGAGAGAGAGAGCGAGAGAGAGGCAGAAAGAGAGAGGGAGATTGGGAGAGAGAGAGAGAGACAGAGAGAGAGAGAGAGAGAGAGAGAGAGAGAGAGAGAGAGAGAGAGAGAGAGAGAGAGAGAGAGAGAGAGAGAGAGAGAGAGAGGGAGAGAAGAGAGAGGGAGAGAGAGAGAGAGAGAGAGAGAGAGAGGCAGAGAGAGGGAGAGAGAGAGAGGAGAGAGAGAGAGAGAGAGAGCGAGAGAGAGAGAGAGAGAGAGAGAGAGAGAGAGAGAGAGAGAGAGAGAGAGAGAGAGAGAGAGAGAGAGAGAGAGAGAGAGAGAGAGAGAGAGAGAGAGAGAGAGAGAGAGAGAGAGAGGCAGAGAGAGGGAGAGAGAGAGAGGCAGAGAGAGGGAGAGAGAGAGGGAGCAACAGGGAGGCAGAGAGAGAGAGATAGGGAAAGAGAGAGACGGAGGCAGGAGAGAGAGAGAGAGAGAGAGAGAGAGAGAGAGAGAGAGAGCGAGAGAAAGAGAGAGAGAGAGAGAGAGAGAGAAAGAGAAAGAGAGAGAGAGAGAGAGAGGGAGAGAGAGAGAGAGAGAGAGAGAGAGAGAGAGAGAGAGAGAGAGAGAGAGAGAGAGAGAGAGAGAGAGAGAGAGAGAGAGAGAGAGAGAGAGAGAGAGAGAGGCAGAAAGAGAGAGGTTGAGGGATAGAGAGAGAGAAAGATAGGGAGGCAGAAAGAGAGAGGGAGAGAGAGAGAGAGAGAGAGAGAGAG